>NC_091745.1:15941223-16091223 GCF_043380555.1 Nothobranchius furzeri
AACAGAACTGTGCAAACGTTTTAGGCAGGGGTGGAAAAAATGCTATCAACAAAAAAAGATTTTAGAAAAATAAATGACCCCAAATATACAGCCAGTCATTCAGAACCATCTTCAGTGTAAAGAAGTCCAGTGTAGCGTGATGAATTGTCCATTTCTGACCTAAAAGGCCCTGCTCTGTTTTGCTCCGCTCAAAGCAGAACCAGAAGTTTCTGACACAGAACTAATCTGCATGAGATATTGCTCAAGGTCTCATGCTCTGCACCAAAACTGTTTCTTTCTTTCCAGCTCAAGAGAAGAATGAAGACAAAGGACTCTTTCTTTTAATAAATCAGAAGAAGTCTATTTTTAATAAAGCTAATCAAAGTGTTAGTCAATAATAAAATGTGAACCAATCTGTGAAATGACAATGTTTATGATTAGATTTTAATAAGTAATGTAACTTAAATTGTTTCCACTAGACTGATCACACGTAATGTTAAGAATCACATGACACATTTCCCTTTTCTGATCCATTCAGAACCTTCCAGATCTGACGTGAGGCATGGTTTGTTGGTGCTTAGTAGATCTGTCCTTTTTTGACTTGACCGTAAATCAAAACATCCAAATTATAAAACTATGCCCACGTCATCCTTAACTTCAGTTCAAAGCTTTCTAGAGAAGTTGTTGGAGTGGCCAATCCGTAACTTTCCTCTTCAGCCGAAAGAACCAACAACAAGCTGGATTAAATCTGTTGCTGTTCCACTAGCTGCAACAGTTCCTTTCAGAATAAAAGCTGAACCATCGACCCCTTTTTGGGTCTCGCTAGATGCCAATAAAACTGTCGTGACCTGGAAGTATCTCAAGACTGGACTGGTCGGCAGCCGCGGCTGTGCTACAGGCTTTGGCTCCAGAAAAGTCCAAGCTGGACCTCTTCACCTCCTGATCTAGACGGGGACTTCCGCCAAGGGTACGTAGACTGACAGAATGGTGTCTCAGTGCGCTATAAATTTCCCAAACCAAGCCTAGCGCGAAACATCATCTTCACTCCCATTAGAACTAATCGTTTCTCCGGATCTGCTGGTTCTGAAATATTCACACATACACCATCGTCAGTCTTACCTCACCTTAGTTACACCATACACCTAGTGTTAAAGTTAGTCTAGTTTTAATTTGTTTAGTAATAAATCTTTAAACTTTTAAAACTTGACTCCTATCTTTTCTTGAAGTTAATACGAAGTGTTGCTCAATCCCTGCAATAAAAAGATCCGATCTTCTGATTAAATTTACTTACAGTAAAGGGGCATTATGGTAGTTTGACAGTCAAAACATGTATAGAAATAATAAATTTGTTCTTCATACATTCTCCTGCAATGCCCTGGTCCTGTACAATGAGCCCTGGCATTCTTACTGTGATTGCCTGTTTTTCTGTAAAATCACAGAAAAAGAGAGATGCTCGGGTCGAGCAGGCTGCTTCATGCGCGCTCACACTCAGGCATCGCCCGTAGCATTTGCTATCCGTAGCTTTAGCAGCAGAGAGAGAGGCAGTGCCACTTTGTCGCTGTTCCTAACGCCTAGTGATTAACCTAGCTACATTTCTGAGGACCCTTAGCTACTTTCTGTAGAACTTTCTTCTAGATATTTCCTGCAAATTAGCAACAAAATAGCCATTTTCACTCCAAACCGTTCTTTGGTTTGACGTTGTTTCAGCTGTCATCAAGGATATAAATGTTACAGATACAAAGGACGTCACCGGTGCTTTAGCTCACCTAGTAAGACGTCGGACTCCCATGCTGAAGTCCTGGGTTCCATTCTGGGTGTGAACATAGGTCACTTAGAGTTTATTTTTTACATTAATGGTATATTTTTTTACAGTAAGATGCCCAAATATTTATTTGAGACTCGCCGAACGGCATTGAATTCACAGATAAAAAAGATGTGGGTTCAACTTTCATTTTGGAACAATTTTTCAAGCAAGTGAAGGGAATGATCTGAGCATGCAGGAGGACTGACCCATCATAAACCTTTCTCGGCTGTGCTGAAGAGAAAGGTACAGAACCACATTATTTAATTAATTAGCTGTGCGTTCTCCTGTCCTCTGTCCTCCGGGCCACACACACACACACACACACACACACACACACACACACACACACACACACACGGGACTGTCTCAGCTGTTATTTTCGTTAAGGACTGTGCACGTACAGCATGCGTGCCTCATGCACGAGCCCCCCTATTGAAGCTGCCGTTACGCTTTTGGCCTGAGGGGGCAGTCGCGAGCATAAAAATTCAAAACTCTATAAAGTCCCTTTAAAGATCCATTAAGGTGATATTTCATATTTTATGGTTTCTAATTAAATGTAGGAACATCTTCTCTACACCAGAAAGGGATGGTCTGGCCCCCACAAAGCCCTGATCCCAGGGTTATGGTTAGTCATCATGGAGTGTGTCTGGGATTACAGAAGAGACAGAGGGATGTGGGGAAGCTTAACCTGGTGAACTAGAAGCTCCATTGGAACCTCTGCGGCCCCTGGCAGCATTCTGGTGGGCCAATCACAGCTCTCTATAGAAGTTTCAAGCCGATAGAACGCTGTGATTGGCCGGCCATTGTGACAAAGGGTGGTCACACCAAAGATTGATTGAATTTAGATTTATCTTGTTTTTTTCACCGCTTTTAGTTGATTAATGTAAATAAATGATTAAAACTTTGAAAGTATCCTACTCCTACACCTGCCTAAGACTGTTGCACAGCACCGTGTATCGTAAATTACATGGAAACTGCATCCAAATTCGTTTAACTCTTTCATATGAAAATAGTCACTTATAATTATAACAAAATTTCAAAATGGTCACAAAGTACAAACATGTCTCAATTTATTCCCACTGTGCTCTCCAACCCCAGAATAAGACTAGAATACCGGCTCAGTCTTGCTGCTGATTTCAGTTACATATGAGAAGCTGCAGCCACAAGGAAAATGAAGGAAAAGCTTTGTTTCATCATTCAAATAAATATTTTAATACCCGATTATTGATTTACTACTAATACCAGCATGTATGCTCAGAATAAAGCAATGAGGAGTCTCTGCCCTCACAGCTGAGAAAAGAAATGTACCTCATCGTCGGTCTGTAGGTAATTCCGTGCAAACTCGAGCATCTCCTTCTGTTTGTTCGTCTGGTTGAAATAACTCAGAGCCTCCTGGAAAATAAAACGCACCAAGCTGACTCCGACAGCAGCTGTAAACAAAGCAACAGCTACAAATTACAGCCGCTGTTTTCTCACTGCTTGGTCTGAAAGGCCTAAAGTTTTTTACAGCAGTGCCAAATTTACTTCAGTGGCAAAGCAACTTTATATGCCGCTGCAGCTCCGTTTACTATGAGGCTGCAGCCAAATTTACACCATGTAAACAATAAGAAAAAAGTGGAAAAGCAGTCTGTTTTTACACGACTATATAAGTGTGTAATCACCACCCTGAGATGGTGTTAACAGCCACGCCGGTGCCGCTTACGCAGCATCTGGTCCAACCAGCAGTCCTGCTGCAGATGGATCAAGACGTGAGTTTTTACTTACAGGCCGAGGCAGAAAGTCTTCTTCCTTCAGGCCCCACTGCTCCCGGTAGAAACGATAATAAGCTACATTTTGCTTCATCACCTGGTCGTCAGAATCAAACAGCATGTAGCTGGCTGCACAGGGAGCAGCGTTCTTCACATCGTTCACTGGAAAACAGGAGGGAACGCATGGGGCGCTGATTGTAAAGTTGTACAGTTAAAATGATCACATTTAGTTTTAAATAATGATAACTATGTGGAATCTAATCAAAATAATAAATTAAATGCAAATATGTAAACAATAAAAGTGTCTGTCAGTTAACAATACTTATCAACAGACATGTAATGCATCTTTCCAACAGAGAAGCTTTTGATTGTAATCATATACGTACACGATAATAAAATACTCAATATTTCAACAATTATACTTGTAAATACACATTTTCAGAAAGGGCACTTGAGCCACTGTTCTGCCTTCTTCTCAAAATTCCCCACGTAGTAATAGCTTGCGAGTAATCCCTTTGCCGAAGTCTGCATCGATGCACACTTGGGCAAAGTGTGCATCAAGGTTGCAAAAAGGGCATGGGCGATTTCTGCACTTGAAAGTTGGGATATCCTAGTACTCGCATCCCAGGAACGCACAATTGAGGGGTGCAAGGGTGGAAGTGTGAGTGTTGGGACTGGGTCAGTGTCTCATTGCAAAAACATGGTAGAAAAACGAAGTCTTCCAGTCAGTTTTATTTAGACGTATGCTTTCCAAGATCTAAATACAGACAGTGGAGTGATCGCTCGTTCTCTGTGGCAGCTACTGACATAACTCTAAATCTGGACTAATCACACACCTCTTTCATAAGGCTTTGGAATGTAACGGAGTGTTGTAATTTGGATTGAATCTTCTGACGTTGATTTTAGCATTTTCATTTTTATGACTGTTTTTATAGTGGTTCTTAAGTGTCTTTGGTGTGTTCTTGCTGTGTTGAAATTCTAATTCCATCTTTTAGTTCTTTTTAAAACACAGAAAGGTTTTATTTACCTGCGACGCTTCGTTTGCGGCTGCAAACTTCGTCAGCCTGAGCGTCTGCCTGACGAAGTTTGCAGCCGCAAACGAAACGTTGCAGGTAAATAAAACCTTTCTGTGTTTTAAAATGAACTAAAAGATGGTTCTTAAGTGTTTTACTTGTTTTTAAATTCCATTTTAAATGTAAAGCACTTTGGTCACCCTTAGAGCTGAGCAGTGTAAAGCGCTATACAAGTAAATGTTGGTTGGCTGGTTGGTTGGTTGGTTGGCTGATTGGTTGATTGGTTGGTTGATTGATTGGTTGGTTGGTTGGTTGGTTGGTTGGTTGGTTGGCTGATTGGTTGGTTGGTTGGTTGGTTGGCTGATTGGTTGGTTGGTTGGTTGGCTGATTGGTTGGTTGGTTGGTTGGTTGGTTGGTTGGTTGGTTGGTTGGTTGGTTGGCTGATTGGTTGGTTGGTTGGTTGGTTGGTTGGTTGGCTGATTGGTTGGTTGGTTGGTTGGTTGGTTGGTTGTGCTTCACAAGACAGGATTTTTTATTTATTTATTGCTGAAAACGAGAAGGTGTGGACACGAGTTTCTTCTTAGTTAAGGTGCGTTTTCCTTTTTACAAAGCCCGACTACACGTGTACACGGTCTTAGATTTCCACATTTTAATTTTGTTTTTTAGATTTGATTCTAAATATTAAGATATAAGAAAAATATTTTTATTCCATTGTGAATATTTTTGATTGAATAAATGCATTTAGATAGATTCTAACACAATAAGGATTCCTCTTTAAACATTTAGTCATAACAGTGGGTTTTCCTAAACAAACCTTCATTTTACTACTTGTTTTATGTGATGCCACAAAATAGCTGCTAATTTATTCAATGTATAACTTTAACAAAGGAAGCTCCGTGAAAATGTGCATGATTTGAGCAGAACTGTAACCCTAAAAGCGATGACTCCTTTATAAATCGTACGTTTATAATATGAGAACTGGAGGTAGTGGTACATGGTGGCGACAAACTTCTCCACAAAGAAACCTCCGACGTTGGGCGTGAGCTGCTCCTCACATTTTACTTTGCACTTCAGCACATCAGTGAAGAGATCTGAGAAAAGAGTGAAAAAACGAAACCTTATTGTATCTGCTGAAAAGAAGCAGCTTGGTTCTCTTTTTGCTTTGTTACCTGCCAAAGTTGGATAGAAGTCCTTAAACTCTAAGATTTCATACGAGCCTTCGCAGCCTGCTAAGCAGAGGCTGTAGCTCTCATAGTACTGCGTGATGGCCTGCTCCATGTTTCTGGCACTGCTGCTGAAGTCCCCATTGTTGTAGAGCATCACACTCTTGAGGAAAACACTCTAAAGACCAGATTCATTTGTTATTTTTAAATAAGATGACGTTTAAAGGTGTGCTGCAGGAATGTAGCGCCACCGACTTCATACGGCTGCTCCTCGAGGTCGGTGAGATGCTCCTCCACATCGAACAGGGTCTTGTAGTAGTTCATGTTTTTGCTCAGAGATGGATCACCTGGGTTTTTCTTCAGGAAGGTGTGAGCTGCTGCTACAGCCTTCTCCAAGTTGTTCAGCTGAAGAAAACAAGAAATGATCACAGAGAAAAAGTACATTTTGTGGGTATTTTTAACACTGATATTTGCAGCTAAAGGCAGATGTTGGTGTTTTTGAATTTGGAAATTGGTGCCCCAAAGACTTGTCATTTGGACGCACATAGCACCAGGCACGATTTCACAAACTCTAGACCAAAGAGGAGAAGAAGAAAGGGGAATTGTTCCACTGGAACACTGGAAAGAGACGTGGCACAAGCTCAACTCGGTCTGCAGGAGGGCGCAGCAGGGAAACTTCATCTCTGACATTTCCTCTCAGCCTCAAACTGAATCCGTTCATTCTAACAAAGGAAGACTTATTCATATAAAAGTTATCCATGTGGTGAGCTGAGACTTGCTGCTTGCACTGAAGCTATAAAAGGTGATGTTTTATTCGGCATCTGCTGTGCCACATCACATCTGGCCTCACCTGGTAGTACGCATACTGGACGTACTTGTACGGAGTCCTTTGCTCAAAGGTTTCCAGTAAATCCCTCTTTGGGTAGGAGAGTTTAAACACCGGGAAGTCCGCCTTGCACTTTTTCAGACACGCAGCCCTCAGCAGGATGTGGCGCACAACGCGCAGGCTGCTGTCCGAGGAGGGGCTGTCTCGGTCCCGACTAACGGAGCTGCAGTTGCGGCCGCAGAACGCTTCGCTGTCCCGCAGCAGCCGGTGGAGCCGCAGGCTGAGCTCCAGGTAGCGGACGCTCTCGGCCCAGTTCTGAGCCGCGTACTGCTCCAGCGCATAGCTGTAGGCGGACTCCAGAGGCATGATGTCCATCTGGGGGAAACTTTTAAAGCTGTACTTCTCATACTGAGCCTCCACCAGGACGGCGCAGAGGAGGAGGAACAGGAGCGGGCTTCTCCGGAGCATCGTTTCCTCCGCCGGTTCTGATACTGACGGATCAGGAGACTTCCCTGCTACTCGCTCATGTCTGCCTGCACGTAGGCTGTGGAATCCCAGCAGAAATACACACTTGGCGCGGGAGCGTCTGTTGGGATTTTCAAAATAAAAGCTTTTATGTAAAACAAAAACTGTTTTCATAAACTCATCAAGTCTATTTTCCCATTATACTTGAAAAAAGGTGTGTTCGTTATTTGTCTGTTCAAAAGTACTTTCTTTCAGTTAGTTTCAAACTGAATGACATTTAATTGTTTATTTTAATAACATTTAGGCTGCTAAATAGTAAATGTAAAATGAATAAATAGACAAAATTACTAATAAAACTACGTGTAAATAAAATCACATTGCATTATCAATAGCAGTATCATGCCACCGGAGGAGGGGTGGGGTGGCAACAATTAAATCTCATAAATCATTTAGCCTATAGCTATAGTTACACAAGTAACTGAAATATAATTTCCCCTGTAAATCAACCCAACCAGTTCATAACATGACCTCTTGTGCAGATCCAGTGTCATTTATAATCAGGTGGTTTGTAAATTCTGCTCTTAACTATTAAAGTGAAGGTATAGATTTTTACTTCCGATATAGATGGGCTAATTATTTTGACTTGACAAACATCAGTCGGGACCTCCTGGAGGAAAAGGTCCAATTTTTTTCATTCTTGTTATTTTCACCTGACTCATAAAGTTCAAAATATAACTAAAATTGACCAATTTACGGATATTGATTAAAATATATACTCTAAGTGTGTTTAGTAAAATTATTTGTGATAACATTAAAATGTGAGTTATTATTTGTCTAAAGACCTTTTGTGAGCACCAGGCTGGTCCGATTCTGAACAGACACGTTTCAACATGGACCGGTGTCTTTGAATATCTATGAGCACATTTATCCATGAACTGAAATTTAAACATTTAAATATATTAAGTTTAATAAAGTCTTACTTCTCACATTTGACGTCATACAGAAGTAGACTTTTTACAACACAGTAGACACATTTGAAATATTTCTCTGAGATGCAGACGTGCAGCAATTTAATGAGGACATAAAGGCTTTTAATCCTAGGTTATTATTCCAAGCTCCATGTCTTCATGAGAACTGGGGAGTCCTGACATGGGGTCGGGCCTTTACACGTTTGCAGAATTCCATCAGAAAGTGGGTGGGGCCTGGGCCCAAGGCACCTCCTCCTCCGTGGGCTCAAGCCCAGAAAGTTTCAGTAAATGGTACAGAAAGAGGCCAAAGAGCACCGGATGTGGTTTTCTAAATAAAAGCACAGAGTTCAAACTGTAATTGTTTTCATCATCCCCACGTTTCATGTCAAACCCCTCTGCAGAACTTTAACTTTTATTCACAAGAACACTTGATGCCCACAGACCTGATTCATAGGAATGTTTTTGTGTTATTTAAAAAAAACTATTAAATTAAAATTGAGAAATTCCTTTCCCCCTAGTTTTTATAATCCCACGTTTCCAGCCCATTTGTGTTTTGTGGATCAGACTGTTTGGGTTATTTTAGGGAAAGGGCGCCCAGACCTTTTAAGGCAAGGGCCAATGTTGTCAAGTAAATAGTCCTCCCAGACCTAGAAACTTTGAATAACAAAATGCAAAAACGATTTTGTGGTGATTTTTTAAAGTTGTACTCCTCCACATAAAATTTGAACATGTTTGAAAATGTTGATCTACACCAATCCTGTTGGAAAAACAAAATTAATTCTTCTAGAAATAATTGGGGGACATAGATGACCCCTGGCCCAAATTGTGGTCCAGGGGCTTCAGGTTCTGGATTTTCTGGTGTGTCCCAACATTGACTTGTTTAGATGATGACCAAAAGAAGGAGACCATACAAACTGCTAAATCGAGTCTTCTCCATAGTGACCAATAAGAAGAGCCACTCCATCATCTGAGGAAGAGCTCAGAAATAAAGCTGCTGTTCCACATAGAACATCAACTGAGCTGGTTCTGGCCTCTATGACGATGTCTTCTGACCAAATATGTTTAATGTCTACTCTTTACAATTTCCAATACACAATACAGTCTGATTCTTAACTTCCAACACCGACATAAACTGATACCAACATAGGCCCTATAACACCACACATTTTCTATCACCCACATAAACTTTAAACATTATCTGTGCCAAATGTGACAACTGCTTCCATTCAAGTTAGACCAGCTGTGCCAAACAAACATCTCTGTGTCTCCCGGTGACGCAAGACCATTGGATGCCCTTTTTAATTGTACTTCGGATATTGAATCCTGGATGTCAGAAAACTTTCTCCAGCTTAACCGGGACAAAACCGAAGTTTTAGTCATCGGTCCTGAGACCCAGAGAGAGAAACTTTTTCCAAAGCTACGTAGCTTTGGAAAAAGTTTCTCTCTAAAAGTAGTCACTAACTATTAACTTGTCTTCTCAAGTGAAGAACCTGGGTGTGATTTTGACTCTGAGCTAACTTTTATTCCCCACATTAAGAATATTACAAAAATTGTTTTTTATCACCTGAAAAACATCGCCAGAGTCCGCCCCTTTCTCTCTCTGGCCGGTACAGAGACGCTGACGCATGCTTTTATCACCAGTAGAATTGATTACTACTGTAATGCCCTGCTTTCTGGTCTTCCCAAAAAAAGTACCTCAGGTTTACAACTCCTACAAAATTCAGCAGCTCGTGTCCTGACGAAGATCAGGAGGCAGGAGCACATTACACCACTCTTAAACATTGGCTTCCTGTATGTTTCAGGATTGATTTTAAGGATCTTTTAATGGTTTTTAAATGTCTTCATGGTCTTGGGCCTTCTTGTATCTCAGAACTGCTTCATAAATATGAGCCTTCGCGATCCCTGCGCTCCCCTGACAGCCATCTCCTCGCCATTCCAAAAGTCAGGACACACTCCCAAGGCGAGGCATCCTTTCAGTTTTATGGCCCTCGCCTCTGGAACAGTCTGCCAGAGGACCTCAGGGCCGTAGAGAATGTTCTTGTTTTTAAGGCCAGGCTCAAGACTCACCTTTTTAGTATAGCTTTTAAGTGATTTTGATCTATTTTAGCCTGTTTTTACCATCTTTTATATATTTTATCAGTGTTTTATTACTTACTCTTTTTAATTTAATAACACATATTTTCCTACATATTTATTTTAACTTGTAATAATTATTAGTTTTAACCCGTCTTAATACTTTGTGGTACAATATTTTACTAATTTAATGATATGTTTCTACTTGGTTATCTTTTGTCAGTGTGTTTTATTTAGATTTTTATTTATCAGCTGTTTATGTTTAATTTGCTTCTTAACTTGTTATCTTAGTCTCATTAGTAAACTAGTATTTCCTCTGTGGGGGCCGGCTGCCCCGGGGGCAGCGGTGGGCTGTGGCAGCCGGGGTGCTTCCCATGTCTACTCTTGCCAAGGCTACTGCTGCCAGTCTTGGTGCTCCCAGTGCAGTTGGCACCTTCAATGGCGTTTTCGTTATCTTTGTATCTACTACATCTGCACTCAGCCAGCTGCCCTTTCTCGATTACGTGTGTGTGTGTGTGTGTGCGTGCGTGTGTGCGTGCGTGCGTGTGTGTGTGCGCGTGTGCTGGAGTTTGCATCTGCTTGGGATGGGATTGAGGGAGGGAGGAGGGAGAAACAAAGGGGATCTCTTATGTGAATCTGTGTGGGAGGAGTGGGAAACCGGCTGCTGTCTGGTTGTTTTTAATATTGTAAAGCGCTTTGAGCTGCATTTGTATGAAAAGCGCTTCATAAATACATTTTGATTGATTGATTGAAACAAACAAAAACATCATAAAATGTACTTCAGATCTGCCATATTTAGACATTCTGGGTGAGAAGTAGTTGTAGAGTGATGTATCAGGTGTGTGTGTGGTGTGTAAAAGTTGTGCCTTTACAAGAGTAAAAACTGATGCCGATCATTTCAGATGTTATGTTTCAAAGCTAACATCGGCTGACTTTAACTGCTTTTCTCTGGAGTCGTTTTAGTCTAAAATAATCATTTCTGTCCTAGGAATGCCCCGTGAGTAGGTAGAAGGGGAGAGTGTTGCTGGATGTCAGTGTTTACCTCTGCAACGTGACGCCACAGAGGATTTTGAGAGGCTATTATTTTGAAATCCCAAAACGGAAGCTGCAGTCGTTCATCCAGCTTGCGTCCGTCTTCCAGCGGTCCAGATCTCTGCTTCCTCTCTTCTCACTGACCCACCTCATCCGGCTGCGGACGGGAGTCTCGTCTCTTGTCTCCAGATGGACTTGGACACATGTCTCAGACTCGTCCTCCTCCTGCAGGCGGCGAGCTGCAGCCCCGGGCTGCTGGTGGACGTGCTTGTGGACCGCTACGACGTACCGAAGGTTTGTCCGCGAGAAGTGCGAACGGAAGACTTCATCCGTTATCACTTTAACGGAACCTTCCACGACGACGGGAAAAAGTTCGACTCCAGGTGAAACGAAAGTAATTTCAATGCTGTTTTTAATTCTCATCGTTCAGCGGTGCGCGTGCACGTGTTTGTGCACGACCGGCCAGGATCAGCTGAGAGTGGGTTCATGTTGCGTTTACTGATGGATGCGGACGTGTCAGCCCACCCGCGTGGTTACAGACATCACTTTAAACGTTTATCAGATTTATGCTTCGGTTCAGTTACCAGAGAGGTCATTTTAGTTTCACTGTTTAAAGCTAAAGAACGACATCTAAACATGAATGTGTTGATTTTAAACTAAATATTACGCTGATCCAGAACTGAAGTACCCTACCAAAATAAAAGTGGGGTGAAGACACCCCCTATACTCCATCTGAGAGTCATTTAGATCAGGTCTGGATATTCTCTCTACACACACGTTACTCATGACTAAACAGACCCACACTAAGGCAGCCCTATTCAACAGGTGGCCCAAGGGCCAGAACTGGCCCATCGGTCATTCAGGGCCGGTCCTTGCCCACGTACCTCTTAGTAAATAATTTGTTTAACAGCTGAGGCTTAATTGTCAGCGCACAGTTAAGAACGTCTTAAGGCATGGAGCGCCGCCATTTACACTGCTGGAAGTTTACAACAGCAGTTTCTTGGGAAAACAAGTTGTCTCCAAAAGAGGAGACGCAAGAAAATAGAAAATGTAAACAAACTAAATGCTGAGGGGGAAACCCATGTGCCTTGTCCGTCACCTCTTTTGTTAGCCTAGTGAACTAGACCAAACTCTTGCTGCTTGCTTATGTTTATTTAGTCTGGCTTGGCACGCTAGTCATTTGTTTGCTATAGATAGAGAATACAGGGGGATTGACAGACTAGAATAAAGACACTAAATAGTGATGCACCAATATGAAATTGTTGGGCCAATACAGACATCCGAGACGTATACATATTGAGATCACTGTTATGAAAACCAATATTTGCCGATACCGATATGCTGACATTAATGCTTCTCAAATCAGCAGATTTTGTATAAAATGAAAATGATTAAAGCTGAATTGCCATTATTATGTACACACACAACACACACATTCACGCTGACGATGATTTAATTCACTGTTCACGTGACTAAACAAATACACATCACCCCCTCACCCTCTGAAACGGGCAAGGCAAACAAATAGAGACAAGATGGAAAAAAGATCAGTTGTTAATATCGGCCCAGTTTTATTTATCGGACCGATACAAATATGTTAAAAAATGACTAATATTGGCTGATACCAGTATTGATGCTGATATATTGTCCATCCCTAACACTAACACTAAACTACCAGCAAAGTTGAGTGATTTTTCACTTGGAAAGCTACAATATCTCTCTGAATTGCATGAATTAAGAAATAAGTCTAATAAGAAAAGACAACGGTACAATACAAAAGATGGAGTACATGGAGATGAGTGGCCAGCTGGCAAAACTAGGGTGACTATTTGACCCAACAAGAAATCTACCTGAATACCCCTGATCTAAAGGGCATGTTATACTGGAGATCTCCTCACCTGACTTATTTTGAAAGGCTTCATCTGAATGTGGAGGTTAGCTTTAGTTAACCACGGTTTTACATCAACATCTTGTCACGACGTGCTGCGGAGCGGAGCTAAGGCGAGGATCCAGACCGGGTGAGACAAACAGGCAGGCAAGTAGGAAAGATTAACATGGGTTTATTAAGCACGCTGACACTGGAACAATGACTCCACACAGGACACAAAACAGACGGGGTTTAAATACAGGAGGACCGGGAGCTAAGGTGATTGGGAAACAAGAGGCAGGTGGGGGTAATTAACGAGACACAGAGCTGAACTAAACAGGGAGACAGGACAGGGTGTGACAGTAACCCCCCCCCCCCCCCCCCCCCCCCCAAAGGCCGATCCCAGACGCCCACCGGAACAAGGAGCAGGGCGGGAGGAGGGGGACCCGGAGGGAGGGCCCAGAGGAACCGAGGGACCGATGGAGAGGCGGCAGGGATCAGCAGAGTCCGGGGACCTACGCCTGCGGCAGAAGAGGAGGCGACAGGCCCTGGGAGGCCGGCGCCTGTGGCAGAAGAGGAGACGAGGACGGACCCTTGGGGGCCTGCGTCTGCAGCATAAGAGGAGGCGAGGACGGACCCTTGGGGGCCTGCATCTACGATAGAGGAGCTCTGCAGGCTGGGCCGGTGACAGCGTCTCTGCAGGCTGGGCCAGAGCGACCTTCAGAACCACCCTCGGAACCGGAGACGGTGGAGACGTTGGACTGGAAGGAGCGTCGACACCTGGACTGCAGAGAGCATCCTCAGACAAGGCGACATCAGAGGAGGCGTCGACTTCAGAGGAGGCGACGTCGTCAGACGAGCCGACTTGGGAGGCGACGTCGTCAGACGAGCCGACTTGGGAGGCGGCGTCGTCAGACGAGCCGACTTGGGAGACGACGTCGTCAGACGAGCCGACTTGGGAGACGACGTCGTCAGACGAGCCGACTTGGGAGACGACGTCGTCAGACGAGCCGACTTGGGAGGCGACGTCGTCAGACGAGCCGACTTGGGAGGCGACGTCGTCAGACGAGCCGACTTGGGAGGCGACGTCGTCAGACGAGCCGACTTGGGAGGCGACGTCGTCAGACGAGCCGACTTGGGAGGCGACGTCGTCAGACGAGCCGACTTGGGAGGCGACGTCGTCAGACGAGCCGACTTGGGAGACGACGTCATCAGACGAGCCGACTTGGGAGGCGTCATCAGACGAGCCGACTTGGGAGGCGTCATCAGACGAGCCGACTTGGGAGACGTCATCAGACGAGCCGACTTGGGAGACGTCATCAGACGAGCCGACTTGGGAGACGTCATCAGACGAGCCGACTTGGGAGACGTCATCAGACGAGCCGACTTGGGAGACGTCATCAGACGAGCCGACTTGGGAGACGTCATCAGACGAGCCGACTTGGGAGACGTCATCAGGCACGTCGACTTGGGAGACGTCATCAGGCACGTCGACTTGGGAGACGTCATCAGGCACGTCGACTTGGGAGACGTCATCAGGCACGTCGACTTGGGAGACGTCATCAGGCACGTCGACTTGGGAGACGTCATCGGGCACGTCGACTTCGGAGACGACTTCGGACACGTCTACTTCGGAGACGACTTCGGACACGTCTACTTCGGAGACGACTTCGGACACGTCGACTTCGGAGACGACTTCGGACACGTCGACTTCGGAGACGACTTCGGACACGTCGACTTGGGAGATGTCATCAAACACGTCGACTTGGGAGACGTCATCAGGCACGTCGACTTCGGAGACGTCATCAGGCACGTCGACTTCGGAGACGTCATCAGGCACGTCGACTTCGGAGACGTCATCAGGCACGTCGACTTCGGAGACGACTTCAAACACGTCGACTTCGGAGACGACTTCAAACACGTCGACTTCGGAGACGACTTCAGAGGAGACAACTTCAGAACAGGAAGGGGCGTCGACTTCAGAACAGGAAGGGGCGTTGACCACAGGACCGGACCGGGCGTTGACCACCATCGACTTCTGGTCCGGGGGCGTCGGCTTCGGGTCCAGGGGCGTCGACATCTGGTCCTTCGATTTTCGAACCGTCGACCTCTGGACCGCTGGTCTCTGGACCGCTGGTCTCTGGACCGGAACCGTCTGCTTCTGGTCCGGGGGCGTCTGCTTCTGGCCCGGGGGAGTCGGCTTCTGGTCCCTCGACTTCTGGACCGCCGACTTATGGAACAGATCCGGTACCGTCTGCTTCCGGGCCAGTACCCTCTGCCTCTGGGCCCGATCTGTCAGCTTCTGGGCCGGTGGCAGAGCCGCTGCTGGGAGAGCTGGGAACGATGAGGAGAGGAGGGAGGTCAGATCGTCCAGCTGTAGCTCCCTGAGTCTGAGCGTCCGACGGAGCTGGACCAGCTCAGCCCGCTGACCGGCGAGCTCCGCTGGGTGAACCCCGGGCTCGCTCCTCTGGCCCTGAGGCGAGGAGGAAGTTGCATGCTGGCCCGAGGCCCTCTCCTGGCGGTTCGGGGAGGTTAGAGCGTCCAGGTGAGACTCCTGGAGGCTGATGAGCTCGCAGAACCGGCCGAACTCCGCCTGGAGTTCTATCAGCCGGGCTGCGATTGCTGCTCCTCCCCCTGCAGACGACGGAGGCGCCGGTTCAGCAGGAGACGGGACTGGTGGTCTGGCCGGGCGCGTGTCTGAACAGCCGCGCCGGGCAGGGGCAGAAGCGAGCTCACAGCTCCGTCTGGAGACCCCGGATGGTGGTGGAGTCCGGCATCTTTCCCCACACCGTGGACCGACTCAGGGGGAGCAGATGGCCAGCCTCGTGCCCTCATAGCTGGAGCGATCCTGGAGCCTCTCCCGGTCCAAACTCCCATCCGGTTCCGGGAGGGCAGCGAGGATAGCCGAGGGTGCAGGTCGGTGCCGTCGTCTGCGGCGAGGCGGATCTGGAGCAGAAGGAGATGGAGAAGCTGGCCGGTGGTCGGACGTGAGCCACTGGAGAAGGCAACTCCACGGGAGAATCTCCCCGCTGGATCCATTACTGGGTGGTGGAGTCATTCTGTCACGACGTGCTGCGGAGTGGAGCGGAGCTAAGGCGAGGATCCAGACCGGGTGAGACAAACAGGCAGGCAAGTAGGAAAGATTAACATGGGTTTATTAAGCACGCTGACACTGGAACAATGACTCCACACAGGACACAAAACAGACGGGGTTTAAATACAGGAGGACCGGGAGCTAAGGTGATTGGGAAACAAGAGGCAGGTGGGGGTAATTAACGAGACAGAGCTGAAGTAACAGGGAGACAGGACAGGGTGTGACACATCTGGATTTACCTTTAAGTTTAAAATGAAATAAAAAAATTAAACTTTATAAATTCAGATTTATTGTTAATGATTATTGTTTTTAGCTTGTTTTTTTTTTTTTTTTTGTAGTTAGTAAAATGTTAATTATGTCAAAACTGGCTGTTAAATGAATACTTTACTTCACAACCAGAGCCATAATTAAGTCTGTATAGTTTATTATAGAGCTGGTGCTTTATTTCTGTTGTCCTCCTTGTGTTTCCTGCAGCTATGATCGAGGGAAAGCCTTCATCAGTCAGGTGGGCCTGGGCAGACTCATCACAGGGATGGACCGAGGGCTGCAGGGCATGTGTGTGAACGAGCGTCGGAGGATCACCGTCCCGCCTCATCTGGCCTACGGCAGCATCGGAACAGGTTTGCATCTAAAAGGCTCGCCAGCTGTTTTTTGTCTGACGTCATGTGAGCTGGCTCGTGCCGATCTGTGCTGCTGATCCTGCAGGTTGTGTGGTTCCTCCTGATGCCACCCTAGTGTATGATGTTCTTCTTCTGGACGTATGGAACACAGAGGATAAGGTCCAGTTCCGCACTATCAGCAAACCTGCTAGCTGCAGCCGCAGCACTGCAGCAACAGATTTCATCCGTTATCACTACAACGGCACGCTGCTGTCTGGGGAAACCTTTGACTCCAGGTGAAGATGCTCTTCCTGTCCCAGAGTTGTGCGCCGTAGCTGCGCTTTTAGGTTTTCTGCTGTTTTTTTGAATTTCCCAAAAGTGTCAGCTGCTTTTGTTTTCAGTTATGCAAGAAATTCAACCTACGACACCTACCTGGGACAGGGCGACCTCATCAAAGGACTGGACGAGGGTCTTCTGGGCATGTGTGTTGGAGAGAGACGCGTCATTATCATCCCTCCTTTTCTGGCGTACGGAGAAAACGGCAATGGTAAAAACTAAAAGTCTAAGTAATGATGGGTATTTTTACTGGTAGTATTTTGTGGCTTTATTAGCTCTAGTATGCACATCATCTCTATGGTTTGAGCCAGTTTTATGTTTGTTAGTCCTTCTTCTGCAGCCACTGTAAACATTTGCAGCAGATGCACACACACATGTTTATTAGAAGGCTGAAGATGGTTTAAAGGATTCTTTCCAGAATCTTTTCATCTTAAAGCTTTTAATAGACTTGCACTATAGTTTAGTTTATTTTTATTATTGCAAGTTAGGACTGCCACTCTAGGTTGTCATTCAGACTTTCTAGAAAGGAAAGGGGTCGTGTTGACCATCATTTACAATGGCGATCTGGCCAAGAGGCAGCAGCAGCAGACACACAGTTAGCTTTACACCAAAGAAAAACATAAAAGATGAAAATGTAACAGAATGAAATGACTGTTTTCCTCTCCTCTGCACAGAACTAGTCTGCATGAGATATGGTCTCAAGGTCTCATGCATTTGTTATAAACTGCTTCTTTCCAGCTCAACAGAAGAATGAAGAATGGACTCTCTCCTTTTAATAAATCAAATAACTCTATTTTAATAAGCTAATCCAACAAAGTGTTAGTCAACAATAAGATGTGACCAATCTGTGAAATCAAAATATTAATAACTTTATTATAATCCTATAGAATATAATAAGTAATATGACTTTAAATGTTCCACTAGGACTGATCTCACGTAGCGTTAAAAGACACGACACATTACTTTACTGATCCAATCAGAATCTGCCAGATCTGACGGAGGCGTGGTTTTGGTGGTGTTTGGTGAAATCTGTCAACTTTTCATTCGACCATAAACCAAAACATCCGATGTATAAAACTATGCCCACGTCATCTTTAATGCCAGTTCAAAGCGTTCTAGAGAAGTTGTCAGAGTGGCCAATCCGTAACTTTCCTCTTCAGCTGAAAGAACCAACGACAAGCTGGATAAAATCTGTTGCTATTCCACCTGCTGCAACGGTTCCTTTCAGAATAAAAGCTGAACCATCATGACCCAGGTTTGGGTCTCGCTAGATGCTAACCAAACTGCCGTGACCCGGAAGTATCTCAAGACTGGTCTGGTCGGCTGCCGTGGCTGCTTCTACAGGCTTTGGGTCCATAAACGCCAAGCTGGACCTTTACACCTCCTGATCTAACGGGGACTTCCGCTCAGGGTAGGTAGACCGACAAAATGGCGTTGAATGTATTTATGAACCTCCTAACCAAAGCTTAACGCGAAGACATCACCTTCAGTTCCCATCAGAACTAATCGCTTCTTCGGATTTCCTGGTTCTGAACAACATTCCACATCACACCATTCTCCATCTCATCTACCTTAGTTACACCATACATTTAGTATTAAAGTTACTCTAGTTTAATTTGTTTAGTAATAAATCTTTAAACTTTAAACTTGACTCTCTCTCTTCTGTTGTCTCTGAGTGAATATGAAGCTGTTATCTAATCCCTGCAATAAAAAGGTCCAATCTTCTGGTTAAACAGTACCTACGGATCCATAAGTTTGATTTAATCTTTGCTATGGAATCTCATGTCTTATGGTCCATTAAATAACATGTAAATTAATTCATTACAAAAACATACAAGATCAAAATAAGATAAAACAGTTGGACATAAAGACAAAGCACTGTTATTATATATAATCTGTACAAGCAATCAAAACAGACTTAAAACAGTCTTTAAGTACTCAGAAGCACATTGATCAGAAACTATTGATCACAATGAATTATTGAAGATAGATGATGGGATGTAGCTAGTGAGCTTCAGTGATTTTTGCAGCTCATTCCAGTCGTACAAGTAAACATGCAAGTGGTGCAACAAATCAGTACGTTCATAATAGGGAGCCTGACCCCTACTGCACACTGGAAGCAAAAGCCACATGGAACGGCAGCGAAATGGCCCCGCTTCAAATAGAATCCATTATGTTCTATGGAGTGTAACAAACCAGCCGAGTGCGGAAGTTTTCAGAAGATAGGATCGGGTTCTTTTTTTTCCAGCGAGCTGCTTCTGGGATGCGTCGATTACCGCAATTAGTTAGCTTAGCTGCATGGTGGTGCAGTGGTTAGCACTGTTGCCTCGCAGCACGAAGGTCGCAGGTTCGAAACTCGGCTGCGGCCTTTCTGCGTGGAGTTGCGTGTTCTCCCCATGCATGCGTGGGTTTCCTCCGGGTACTCCGGTTTCCCCCACAGATCACAACATGGTATAAATACAGGTTATAAATTGTAAGTCGCTTTGGATAAAAGCGTCTGCTAAATAAATAAACATAAACATAAACATAGGGCTAGACAAGAAATCACACAGTTTCAGTGTTAAATGCCCAGTCATTTTCAAAATAAAAGTATTGCAGCGATGTAATTTCATACACTCACCTAAAGGATTATTAGGAACACCTGTTCAACTTCTTAATGCAATTATCTAATCAAGCAATCACATGGCAGTTGTGCATTTAGGGGTGTGGTCCTGGTCGAGACCATCTCCTGAACTCCAAACTGAAGGTCAGAATGGGAAAGAAAGGTGATTTAAGCTATTTTGAGCGTGGCGTGGTTGTTGGTGGTCTGAGTATTTAACAATCTGCTCAGTTACTGGGATTTTCACCCACAACCATTTCTAGGGTTTACAAAAGAATGGTGTGAAAGGGGAAAAACATCCAGTATGCGGCAGTCCTGCGGGCGAAAATGCCTTGTTGATGCTAGAGGTCAGAGGAGAACGGGCCGACTGATTCAAGCTGATAGAAGAGCAACTTTGACTGAAATAACCACTCGTTACAACCGAGGAGCGCAGCAAAGCATTTGTGAAGCCATAACACACACAGCCTTGAGGCGGGTGGGCTTCACAGTTGGGACAGTAACGTTGGCCTTCAAGCTAGAACGAGCATAATTTACAACCCCACCTCCCCTCTCACCTCTGTCAGCCCAAAATAAGTCAAATCTGAGATCACGACCCTCCTAAAAAGTAGAATCCTTCCTCCAGGTTCGAAGTGAGTCCCTGCAACTTGGCGTCTTTTCCCTGAGTGACGGTAGGATGGAGGAGACATGGACCAGTGGATTGGAGCTTCAGGACGAAGCTGAGCTGGAGGGCCAAGTTCTGGATTTTTTGGTCTGTCTAAACCCTCCATGGTCAGGAGATTAGGATTGGGAACAAGATCCTGGATCCAAGGAGTGGAATGAGTTTCTTCTGTAGGGTAGCTTCAGAGCAGAGCTGCTCCTCCTCAACAACAGGATTAGCTGGTGTGGTTTAGGCATCTGATGGAGGTTGTGTGGGCACAGGGAGGAGACCCTGTGGTGGACCCAGAACTTGTTTGAAGAATTATGTCGCCTCTGTGGTCTGGGAACACCTGGGTGTCCCCAGAACCTCTTGGATCTGTTATTCCTGCGACCCAATCTGGGATAAATGAGTGAAACATAACAGATGACCCATTTGTTGTATGTCATTTGGGCGTGGTCCAGTTCTGAAACTGTGTCTGGGTCATCAGCAGGGTAAGATGTGTTACCAGTGGATCTCCTCCGACTCACAGCCACAGTCTTGTTTTGTGTTGGTGCTGTCCAGATGTCCGTTCATTTAGATCTGTCGTAAATATTTAAAGATGCAAACCTTCAAAATATGTAGGATGTAAGCTTTTTATTCCTCCCAACAGGAACCAAGGTCCCCCCACAGGCGACGCTGGTGATCCAGGCGCTGATGGTTGACGTTTTTAACCCGAAGGACGATGTGGTTGTGGCGGTGAAGGAGGCGCCTGAAGGCTGCACCCGCAGGACGGTAGCTGGAGATTACATCCGCTACCATTACAACGGCACCTTTCAGGATGGCACCCCTTTTGACTCCAGGTAAAGATTCTTCTCTTTCTTTATGTTACGTTCTGGAATAAAATAAAGTTTTCTTTATTTGGGGTTTTGAATGCCTCAAACAGCTACCAGCGCAACAGCACCTACAACACCTACGTCGGTATGGGGTATGTGATCCGAGGGATGGACAAGGCTCTGCAGGGCTTGTGCGCGGGGGAGAAAAGGCGGGTCGTGATTCCTCCTCACTTGGCGTACGGCGAAGGAGGAGTTGGTGAGTTTGATGGTTGCATTTAGGCAATTTTAAAACGCCGTCGAGTTTTATTGATTTACCTTTTGTCCTCCTCCGGCTGCAGGAAACCTGATCCCTGGCTCTGCTGTGCTGGTCTTTGACATCCATGTCATTGATTTCCACAACCCCAAGGATCCGGTGGAGATCAGAATCACCCACAAGCCTCGAGAATGCAACACGGCCAGCGGCGCCAACGACCTGATTCGGTACCGCTACAACTGCTCCCTGATGGACGGCACCCTCCTTTACTCCTCGTGAGCGCCGCCCGCTGCTGCCTGTGCAGAACTGCATCCTCCGTCTCCCTGCATGTAATCATTGCCGGCTCCTTGTCCGACACATTTCACGGGGTTTGGAACTGTAGGCATTTCTGTAACTATAGCAACAGCATGAACAGCTGCATGGCTTCAGGTTTTGGTACCCGGGTGAGTTTTTCCTCAGCTGGATTTTTTTTTTTACGATCTTTTTTGTGGATTTGCAGGGACCAGTATGACTCTCCTTCAGTCACAACTCTGGGAGCCAATAAGGTGATTCTGGGTCTGGAGGAAGGTTTGAAGGGCATGTGTGTGGGTGAGAGGAGGGAAGTGGTGATCCCTCCTCACTGGGCGCACGGAGAAAACGGAGGTGAGGAAATACTCTAGTGCATGTTTGACCTTGTTTGTATGCACGTCCCGGTGCAGTAGTATTAAAGAAGTCTTCTCAACTCTCCTGTTTCTCATTCTGTGGAGAAATTTCTCCACTTTGATCTCATAAAGTTAGGAAAGAAACGTGCAAATTATAAATCTAAACTCTGGGTTCAGTCAGGAAGGGTGACACGGCTTTTATAGCAGCTCGTCGAGCAATGCAGAGGAAAAAACGGGAGAAATTTTTAACATCATAAGACTCAAGTTACAACATCACAGTAACTTGTGATGAGGCTTCAAATCTTTTGCAAACCAACTTTTCTTCCTCCCATATTTTAAATACTGGTAAAAGTCTCACAGCAGAATTCGACCATAAACCAAAACATCCGGATTTTGTGTTCCTCCACCCTCGGGTTGTCTCTGCTGCAGCACGGATGGTGTGTGTTTCACTGAAAAAACATTTTTGAAATCTTATTTCTTATTCTAACGGCTCACTCTGGGTTTTTCATGCAGGCTGAGCATGAAAATAGTCTCCTACACCTATCTCCTGCATTAGCTTCTGATAGAAAACAGACGGTGAAACTCTAGGATTAGAAAATCCTGACAGATCTACGTCACACTGTCACTAACATTCATGAACTCGCCCATCTTGGCTCACGACGTGGAAGGTTGTTGGTTTAGCGTCCAGGAAACAGCAGAGAACATCTTGGCTAGTAGAAGCTAACAGTTAGCATTAGCAACTCCACCACCCGGCTGAGCTCCTCCAGGCTTGAGTTATTTGTAGAAATAAAAGATCATCGTTGTAAGTCAGTGGTAGAGTCGTGTTGCTGTTATCCAGAGGTGAGATGTCAGGAAATAAGACTCCAAATCCTGCCGTCTGAAGCTCGGCTGTGATGTGGCTCACTTCTAGTTCCAGGAAATGGTGCACCAGTGTTTTTTGTTGCATCGGCATCCTTCAGAATGTCCTCATGTCCATATCAAATCTTGTCTCCTGACTGGACACCTTCAGCTGCTGGAGTTCCTGGGAGTGCTGTTCTTCTTTTTGAGCTGGAGTTGATGGAGCTGCAGAAAGGTGTTCCTGAAGGCTTCATGTTTGTGTGGCTCGGAGACATCCCAGATCCTCTTTTCAATGCTCTGGACCTCAATGGGGACAAAGAGGTCCCTCTGGGGGAGGTTAGTAGACCAGATTTAACTCGTGTTTGCATCTCTCTCTTTCTAATCTGTAAACGGAGTCAAATTCTTACTTTCTACAGTTTTCAGAGTTCATCAGGCTGCAAGTTAAAGAGGGCAAAGGTCGTCTGCAGCCTGGGGTTGACGTCGACAGTGTTATTAAAAACATGTTTGATGATCAGGACAGGAATAAAGATGGGAGAATTGTGGAGGACGAACTAAAGATCAAAGACGAGGAGGCGGAGCAAGTGCGACGAGATGAGTTATGAAGAGCACACGTCTTGGTTTCATGCTGCCATCTCAGACACAGAAGCAGCTAAATCGGTTATGAACAGTTTCTCCGAATGTAAAAACAAAACAGCCGACATTAATAAAACCAAAAAGGAAAAAATATTTATATCATAGTTGTTAAATTGTTTGCTGATGTCATAGACGGCCTTAAACGGCTGGGTTTCAGGAGCAGTGACGCTGAGGCGGGAACTTGGCGGGTCACGCAGAGCGGTTTATTTTCCACTAGTTGTCCTGGTCCAGGCAGCATCAATCCACACCAGCATGAAAACATGCACCCTGCTGCTAACCGGGCTAAACCAACTACCCCAGCTCACCAGGGGAGCTCCTCACCCTAACCCTTTCTCAACTTTATTTAAATACAAATATTTTCATAACCCATTACCTATACATACAAATATACAAATCCTAATTTGCATCCAAACACCAGGTTAAAAACACCCATAAGAGAATCCTCATTAGAATATTTCCCCCACCCTCTCCGCCGGGCCTCAACCGGAACCTTTAAATGGTGCTCGGACCCCCAGGGAAAGATTTTAAACTTAAGGTAGTCCCCACCCCGTTCACTTTTTCAGCCGACACCAACTCAGAATGCACCAATGGCTGGAAACAACCTGAATCCAGTAAGGCTTCCTCCTCATGTCGATTCAGCAAGACTGACATGTGCGTCGGTGCCTGGCGTAGGGAGTCTGAAGCTTTTATTCTGAAATGATGAACACAACTGGTTGTACAGTATGTTTTAAGTACGTGTCATAAAAGGATATTTTATCATGTTATGACAAAATAAACTTTTATAATAAAACAAACTGATTATTCCATTTATTGCACAGAGTTTATTAAACAGATTAAAAAAACTAACAAACAGGGAGAACCTGGTTTGTAGAAGGTAAATATTTGTGACGGTGGATGAATAACAGCAGCAAGCGGGTCAGAAAATGAACAAATGCCTTAGATCCCTTAAACTTGATACCAAATCGGTGCAGAAAAGTGTGGCAGAAGCAAACAGTGATTTAAAAAACGTATAAACCATGATAGAGGATATTTGGCTGCACCAACATCCTGGTCCTAAAGCACAGCAGCTGGTCGGGACAACCTGGGATCACCACAGACCCGTTCAGGTAAGTGTGAGTTTTAGGATGATAAAAACGTTGGCTGCTCCCTCCCTAAGTGCTCGGATGGTCCCAGAGACGCTGGCGCACGCGGGACAACTAACAGTTCACTTGTTTCCAGTGAGGTAGAGGACGATGGCATTAGGAACTTCCAAGGTTTCATCTTTTATCAACACAATGTCATACGAGTCCAGGTAGGCTTGTTTCCGTTCCTCCACCTGGACAACAAAAAGAAGTTCTTAATACTGTTATGAACCTGTTATAAACAACAGCACAAGTTCTTTGTTGACCTTGTCATTAAGGAACCCAATCTTTAGGATATTCTCCATGTCTTGAACTCCGTCAGCCATGTTCAGATCCCCTAGAGAGTCCCCTAGCAGCAGGACATTGGGCCGAGTCCGGAGCTCCTGGAAGTGGCCCGTGTTGAGCAGCGCACCTTCCCTTTTATTGTAGATGTGAATCAGCTCGCCTTTAAAGGCCCTCAACACCCCCTGTCCAATCAGATGAAGTCATTTAAATCCCTGCTGTTGGTTTGAAGTTAAAGTCAGGTGCGTGACGACTCACAGACTCGTCAAAGTCCATGTAGTTGGAGAAGACGTTGACGTTGGAGTGGAAGACACCAGCTTGTCGGATCACCTCTTCCAGGATGTCTCCGATTCCGGCAGAGAAGATGAGCAAAGGGATGCTGTGCTCATGTAGGTGGTCAAAGAAGAGCGGGTAGCCCTCCCTGTTAAGACACCCCAGCATGTTGTAACTTAAAGCTGTAAGAGTACAACGACACGTCTCGAGACGTTCCCTCACCTCAGCATGGCGTCAGACTCACGCACCGCCTCAGCCAGCTGGTCTTTCCTGATTCTCTGTTCAACTAAGAGATCGTGAGCTTTGGTCCACCTGTGACATGAAGAAACATCTGAAACCACAGACCCCCATCAAATGTATGGACCATAAGCGGTAAATGTCAAATACTCACCACTCCACCATTAACGGCAGCTTCTCCTCCACTGACAGTGACGTGTCGATCTCTATAGGATAATATGTCTTCAGAAGAGTATCGAGCTGGGGAAGAAAGGAGAAGATCATCAAAACTAACTGAACAGGAAATGCTGACATGAGCTCAAAATGTCTTTAAGAGTGAAGCATATTCTTTAATAGACAAGATTATGTTGATTTATAGGACATGCGTTTATAAACAAGTATCAAGATTTTAAAAAAAGACCGTTGATGCATGAAAAATATAATTGAAATCTATCAAAGTCTTACTTTTGCTGACTAATGTTTTCCAGGAAACCACTAGATGGCAGGGCAGGACTTGTTAAGTGTATTTGGCCGAACTTACAAATAGAAATTAAAATTTTTAAGTAAATATGCAGGTTTTTGTTTCAGTAACTGATGTATACATAAATGGAAATGTATTACTCTGTTTATTTAATTGCAAAAACTTGCAATCGATACTGTTAGGATACTTCCTACCTTTTCTCTACATTCAGTGGAGATGGCTTTGCTGTTGTCCAGAATATCTGCAAAAGAAAAGTAGACACGAAAAGTCGTATCAAGCAATAATAAATTAGAATGAAAGCAAACAATAAGGAGAAAATCCACAGGAAAGATAATAAAAGGTGGCATGCAAAATAAAAGCTGCAAATTTCAAATCAAAACAGTTTGACCACAAAAAATGTTGCAACCTCTTCTTCCTCCTCTCCTCCCTATCTTATCCCAAGGCTCTTTGTCTGTCTTTGGGTGCACGGCTGCTTCTGCATTTTTTTCTGGAAACTATTAAAAATGGACCTGGTCAGTTGGTCTCTCAACGCGATTTTTTCAACAATGAGAACGGGAGAAGGGGCTCCCGGATGCCCCTCTGGGACAGATCCAGTTGGGCACATCATGGACTCCTGGAAACAGTGGAACCTGATCTGCCTCTCCCAACTGTCTGTAGAGGATTCTGAAGACGTCTGGATATTCGTGGTGTTGGTGTCGGGTTTCCTGCTCTTTGGCCTAGGAGGCTTCCTGGCTTACCGGAAAATTAACGAGCTGTCGAGGAATATTGGCGCTCACCCCGAGCTCAGGGATGGATTACACCGCTCTGTGAATTCACAGACTCAAATAATTGTCAAGATGAGTCGTAAGCTTGGCACAAATTCATGCGTTGGCACAAAAGATGGATGCCATCAAGGAGCGAGTGGATGAATCAGCACGGATTGGGATAGATTAATTTATGCCTTTATTGGATTTTGAGGGGTTGAGGACCAGCAGAACTCTAAAACAGAGGAAATTATCTCCGTCTGGTCCCAAAACAAGTTCTTATCTGAATCTGGTGCCCTTGAGCCTGTGAGGCTGAAGTGAATACCCCCCTCAGAAGAAATGTGGAATGCTGCCGTCACCATGGCAACTCTGTCTCCCTATCCCGGCCTGGGCGGGACTGCGAGCTGTGAAGGCCGCTGAATCGTTCCAGGAGTCACTGTGCCCTCTAAACCCAACGACCTGCCACCTCTGTCCAGACTGAAGTGAAGAGCGCTGCTTATCGCAGCTGCTGCTGCTGATGTGTGGAGAGTCCCAAAACCCTACCACCCCACCTAGTGGACACTTATGTTATGTTATATCTACATAACTGCTGTTGCATTTCTGTCTGAGGTGTTTTTTTGCAGAGCAAAGTTGCCCTCCAGGTGGAGGGTAACTCTGAAGTGCCTTTTTTTCCCCTCCACCTGACCCAACCCTCATGTAACCCTCTGATCTCTATTAAGGTAGCACGACTCGGGTTGCGAATGACCACAGTCACCAATTCTTGTCATGTGTCTATGTATGTCTGATCTCAGAATTGTGTGTACTGAAACTCTAATTTCCCTCTGGGATTAATAAAGTATCTTTGATTTTGAATTGAAATGTTATTACTCCACAACTCGGAGCTGATTTGTCATGAAGTGCACTCACTGTGGCAGGTTGGGCAGCGTTTTCCATTGTGAGAAAATCTTGTTAAAGTCATGTCAAAGTCTGAAATCACCTGAGCAGAACAAGGAAATAATGTTCAACACTACCTGTAGGGCGGATTGTGTTTATGAACCGTTTGAGTGGAGGTACCTGCAGGGTGTTGGAGCCAGCCTTTCGGATGGACTGCATGATCTGTTGAACCCGCTGAGGGTCCTTCATACACACAGAAGAGTTGGACAGCTCTGGGACCTGAGCAAACACAAAACCACGAGATGAAAGTAAGTTTAGTAACCGACAAACCAGACTGACTCACTGAAAGATAATCACATCCTTTTCTGAAAATCACAAGCTGGTATCAAAAAAAGCGCCTGCTAAATACATAAACAGGAAAACCTAAAGACAGAACTTCTGTCTTCTTTGATCTAACTGGTTAGCCGCAGTAACTTAGCTTAAAATAGTTTAGCTTGCTAGAAAACTAATTTTTCGTCCTGCAGTCAAGCTTTATGTGTCTGACGTTTTTCTAGGCGTTTACAGAAATGTTTTACCATTTTTGAGGTTCTGCTTTGATGTTAAGTTATTTAGACAAAAACAGATCCTTGAGAAGCCGGTTTGAGCAGGACTAGGCTAAAACGACATGTTGATTACTTCCTGGAGCGTCGGAATTTTTACTAAGCAGATTTTAATTTAGATTAAAATGCTATTTACTCGTGCAACATGTAATTTATTAGATATATGTAATGTATCAAATCGCTCAAATGCAGTAACTTAGTCTGGATTGGTTCATCTGCACGTTCTGTCGCTGGGACACGCCATTTGCTATAATTTTATTCCGAGCCTAAAAATGTAATTGAAAGCACCAGCACGTGGGGACAGTGTGCGCTCTTCCCCGCAAACCAACGCACCGATCATTGGTTCCTCCCTTAGTTGTTTATTTATTGACATTCTTCGTCACAAGAAAAGGTTACTAAACCAGATTATAAATGATACCATTTTAGACTCTTATTTTACAGAAAAATAATTTGCCAGTTCTAATATAATTTTAAAACAATTTAATAAGTTAACAAGCTATTTTTAAATATTTCAGCCAAGGGTATATACATGTACGGAAAACTTATTAAAATTTGCATGAAGGAAAATTGCTATTTAAAATTCAATTCATGACAGTGGGCAGACTGGATTAAAATTGCTAAATTACAACACACACACACACACACACACACACACACACACACACACACACACACACACACACACACGATTAGAAAAATGCTACACACTACATGTAAAATACTGTTTTAATTTATCATCTTTAAAGAGCCCAGGGATTAAGAATATTTTCTTGATTACATTACATTACTTGATTACATTCTTGATTACAGGATGCTGTGAGGGCTGCCAGAACGGCCTATTTTGCAGACATCATTGAAACAAACTCCAATAATCCTAAGATTCTCTACAAAACACTAAACTCTGTTCTGGTGTATCAGGAGCCTAGCTTAATGTCTCCTACAGCTGCTGGAAACTCTGAAGCTTTTCACAGATTCTTTGTTGATAAAGTGTCAGGCATTAGAGCAGCTATTTCTGGTAACTCTGTTGACCCGGTTCCAGTTCCTTCATCACCACCCACCCTGAGCTCCCTCAATACTGTTTCATACTCTGAGCTGAGTAAGCTTGTTGCGAGGCAGAAGCCATCTGGCTCTCCACTTGACGTTCTGCCGCCTCGTCTCTGGAAGGCTGCCTTTCCGTGCCTTGGCCCTTCACTTGGTCAGATTATCAATGGGAGCCTCAGCACAGGTGTGGTCCCAGCTGCTTTGAAAGCAGCAGTTATTCGGCCGACCCTGAAGAAACCTGGTGCTGATGTCTCTGTGATCGAAAATTACAGGCCTATCTCTACCCTGCCTTTTACATCAAAACTGCTTGAGAAAGTCGTTTATCAGCAGCTGGTCTCACATTTAGCTGACTCTGATCTGTTTGAGGTTTTCCAATCAGGGTTCAGGTCTGGCCATAGCACAGAGTCTGCTCTACTGAGGGTCCTAAATGACATCTATCTATCACTAGATCAGGGAACATCTGTGCTGCTTCTGTTATTAGATCTGACAGCAGCCTTCGACACAGTTGACCACGCGATTCTACTGGATCGCTGGAACGATGGGTTGGGATCAAAGGGTCAGCTCTGGATTGGTTTAGATCGTATCTCCACAACAGGACATTCTGTGTTAAGCCAGGCGTACACTGTGCGACTTTTTCACTCGTAGCACTCCGCTTCAGCTCAAACTGTACGACTTCCTCGCAGGGCAGATCTCAAGAGTCATGCGCTCACACTGCACGACCCAGTTCTCGCATGCAACCTGACTGCTCACACTGTACGTCTGGTAGCAACACGTCGGCCCTAAAAATATGCTAAAAATAGCAGTTTTTACTCAACACGTCAGACTTTTTTGTCTTGTCTTGCCTGTTGTCCTTCGGGAGTGCTGCAGTAGGACACACAGGGATTTATGGTGGTTGGATGAGGAAAACGAAATAAAGAAAGTAAATCTGTGTTTTGTGATCAGTTTAATTTGACATGAACACGACAAACACGCTTTCTTGACAATCCTTGTGAGTAAAAAAAACGTGTAGAAACAAAAACGAACAGCGTTTGTTATTAGGGAAATAGTGAGCGGCGTTGATGCAGGATTGCGCATGCGCCGTGAGCGGTTCTGATACTTTTTGGGTCGCAGCTGCTCGCAGCGATACCCTCACGAGGGACGAGCGGAAATTTAAACACGCCAGAAGTCCGTGCGACCTCACGACTGCTGATCGGCAGCTGGTCAGTTGGTGTTAATCGCCTCTCGTAACCCCCTGTACACTACACGACGCTCGGCGCAAAACTCGCCCCAATGTCGTGGATTCTCGCACGACTGGAAAATCGGCTCAAAAAAGTGAAAAAGTCGCACAGTGTACGCCCGACTTTAAACTGGGTGATGTTTATTCTTCATGGGAGGGGCTCCGCTGGGGGGTCCCGCAGGGGTCGATCCTTGGTCCTCTTTTGTTTGCCATTTATCTGCTACCTCTGGGGTCAATCTTTCGTAAACATGGCCTATCATTCCATCTCTATGCTGACGATTGCCAGATTTACTCTCCATTGTGTCAGGAGAAAGGTCACTCTATCCAGTCCTTTGTGTCCTGTGTTAACGAGGTGAAATCTTGGCTAATGGCCAACGTTCTGCATCTGAATGAGGGAAAGACAGAGCTCATTGTTTTTCACCCCAACAGCAGGAATGTGGATCGTTATGTTGATCTTGGGCCTCTTTCTCCATACTCAAAACCAGTTGTGACCAGTTTGGGTGTGAAACTTGATGCAGGACTTAAATTTGATGCTCACATCAATTCTGTGATCCGGTCCAGTTTCTTTCACCTGAGACGCCTTGCAAAAATCAAGCATATGCTGCAAGAGCCCACCTGGAGCGGGTACTACATGCTTTTGTAATTTCTAGGCTTGATTACTGCAACTCTCTATATGCAGGGTTGTGTCAGTCATCACTGCGTCGCCTACAGGTTGTGCAGAAAAGCGCAGCCAGGTTCCTGACTGGGACCAGGAAACGGGACCACATCAGTCCGGTTCTGGCCTCCCTGCACTGGCTTCCGGTTCGCTATCGTTCACACTTCAGACTCCTTGTCTTTGTTTTTAATTTCTTCCAGGGTGGTGCTCCCCCCCATCTGGCCACTCTCCTGAACAGACATTCCCCATCACGCGCTCTGCGCTCCTCTGACCAAGACCTGCTCGCTGTCCCTCGTTCTAGGTGTCGTACTCGCGGGGACCGGGCTTTCTCAGTCCTAGCACCGTCACTATGGAACCAGTTGCCACTCTCAGTTAGGCTGTCCCCATCTCTGCCAGTCTTCAAGAGCCACCTAAAAACACACCTCCTCCGCTTGGCGTTTCCTGAACAGTACTGTACAGTATTCAGCGCCTTGGGCTTCCTGACAGGGTTGCGGAAGGCGCTTTATAAATAAAGCTTTCATTTGATTTTACATTACAAATTCACACATTAAATAATCAAACTATCAAAATTATTTAAATTAGCAGCAGTTAAACAATATTACCTGAGATAATCAACATTTTGACACAAGGAAGATTTTCTTCTCCAGTTTAAGAGACACGTTCCTTGACACTCAGTTGGTTCTAACGTGTAATTTTATTGTCACTGAAACAGCATCTGTTTAAAAGTGAATGAATAAATTTAAGCTTTGTTGTAGAACACATAAATGTGTATTTTGCACATGCATGAGCTGAAGTCCAATAAAATAACAACGCATGAATTATTTTACAAAACATCTTTATTTGCAAATGAGTTTATTATTTCATACATCCATTATAAGGACAAAATGTCCGACTACCACATGCAAAGCAAACACATAGCTTATTTCAGTTAATATTTGCAGTGCCATGTTGGTCATGAAGTGGAAATGAATATCATTTCTGCTCTGTAACCTCGCAAAGCCCTGAATATCACAACAACCCTCTTCTTTTTGTTTTGCCTGCAATCACGATTCCTTTCCATTCCATCTCTGAGTATTTGGCCGACAACAAATCAATATCGCATCTCCCACTGGAGGTGAAATACAATAAATCAGGGTTTTTCCAAGGCGTTAAGGATAGAAACAACTCGACCGATACTGAAAACACGTTTGTTCAAAGCTGCTGGAATCTGGAGTTCTAAAAGAAAACAACAAACAAATCCTTTCCCCAAATACAATCACCTTGTCTGATATGACACAAATAAAATAAGTGAAATCAAAGTGCAGCGGCGGCGACTTCGTGCCTCTTTAAGACTTCTCAAAGATGTTAAAAAGTGCAGCTCCAGGAAAACGTCCACCACTCTTTGCTGATAATCCTGCGCAAACGTGACTCCTAAGCACTCCTGCAGTCACTCATATAAACATTTTCCTTCCTCAAAAAGGAATGCGTCGACAAAGACTTAAAGTGCAAAAAGCAAAGGAATGATCGAGCCATTGTCACTGGTTTAATGCAGTGGCAGAATATTTAGATCGCTTCAGAAAACCGTTCTCTTAGAAACCCGGCGGAGGAAACCACACGAACAAAAACCCGCCACAGCGGTTATTATGACTAGTCTAGAACAGGATTACACCGTGAACGTCTACGGAGATGCTGAGGCTAACAAAGGAACACGCAGAGTTTAATAGTGCGGTTATAGTTTACGTTTTTTTTAAACCAGCATTACATTTCCATGAAGGGATTATCACAGTGTTACAATGGAATGATGAGACTTCATTAGGAATGCTGTCATCACATTTTCTCACCAGTACAGGCATCCATACCAATGGAATGTAAAATATCCGTAGAAATGTGCACATATACAGCTTTATACGTACAAATAAACAGCATCTGTATCAACATCAATGGCTAAAGTAGTTTTTGGCTGCTGTATAACACTCTTATTCACATGTTTACATCCATCCTCCACAGGCTGTACACACCTGCCCACGTGTTTCATGGCTTTTCACGAGTCAGTGATTAACAGAACGCAGCGCGCTTTCGATGAATTGACTCCACAGCATGGGCAACGCGCTGCTTACATACGCACAGGCTGCGGTGAGATGGCGCTGAGTGGGGAAATCTTCGGACAGAGCTGCATGATCAGTGAACGGAGCAGAAGACGACCTGTTCAGCACTCAATCTGCGACTGGAGCTGTCGGCGCAGGGTGAGCGTGCGCCTGTGGAGCTGCTGCATCTGCTGCATGCGATCTCTCTGGCGAGCTAGGTTCTGGGGCATGGGATACCGTTGATAGCCGTACAGGAAGCGGTAGGGAATGCGCACGTGGCAGGCCGTTGCACGACAGCGGGGCTGCGGCATGGGCGGCAGCAGCATCCAGCGCTTCCTCTCGGCGCAGTACCGATAGGCTTCCTTGCGGTACTGCTTGTCCACATCGTCGCTGTTCTTCCAGCCGCCGATGATGAACACGTCCTCGTCAAAGTAGCAGATGGCTGCGCCCTCGATGCTGGTGACCTCTGGGGGCAGGCTCTCCAGGATCTCATCTGAGATTCGAACACTGATTTTCTGCCTGGCAACCTCATCCCGCACCGTGTAACTCTTCGGGCAGCAGGAAGCCGTATGGTAGAAGTTAGTCGACGCCACCGCCATTTGGAAGATGCAGTAGTTGTCGATGAGTGGCAGCGAGTCGACATCCTGCCACTGGCGGCTCTCCGTGTCGAAGCGGGTGGTCACCGTCTTTAGTCCATCCTCATTATCCGTATCGACAGGCGTGCGTGCCGTGACGTAGACGTAACGATCCTCCACACTCACCGCCTTCACGTCCCGCAGGATCTTGGGAGCCGATTCCAGATTGTGCCACTTGTCCTGCTCCGGCTCGTACACACTCACATCTTTGAAACCCGGACTGAAGTTGCCATGACCACCGATACTGTACAAGATATCCTTAATGCAGGTTAGGCCGAACGAGTGCTTCCGCGTGGTCAGGTTGCTGACCTGCTCCCATGTGTTGCGATTTGGGTTGTAGCGCTCCACGGTCTTAGCAAAGCCCGGTTCCATGGAACCAGCTACATAGACGTGGGACTCTGTGGTGGCAATGGCGTGGCCGTCCAGGTGATTGTGGATGTGAGGTAGGTTGACCCAGCGATCCTCGTAAATGAAGTAACCCACGCACTCACTCAGGTAGTCCCCTCCCTCGGAAACACCACCCACCACCATGATGACGTCCATGTTCTGCCCAAAGCGTGGCTGATAGGACATGTGTGAAGACCAGAACTCCATATCCAACGACTTGAGATTCTCAAAGCGAATAGCGTGGCCCTCTACTGCGTCTGACACCAGGCGGAGACACACCTCGTTGGACGCCACCAGCCGTTCATTTTTAACCACCCTGGCCAGATAGGTGGGCATAATCTGGGGCAGCCTGAGGAGGCGAAACAGCTCCTCGAAGTAGCGGCTCCGCTCCTCCGGGTTCTTTTGCACCCACTTCTGTACGGCCTCGAACAGCACCTCCTCTGAATCCACTGTGATCTCTGCGTCCGACAGCCAGTCCCGGACCAGGTGGAAGGGCAGTGTGTAGAACTCTTCATCCTGGATGACCTTGTGGAAGTTACGCCGAATCATGTCTGCAGCGCGTAGAGCCAGCTGGTCCAGCGTGTACATGTGAGCGAGGCTGTGAACGGCCACGCAGTTGGTCAGGCTCAGCTTCTTCTTCAGGAACTCTCCACAGAAATCTTTCAGCTGCAGCAGCAGGAACCTGACACGAGCACAGAAAACACACCAGAAATCACAACTGCTGCTGCTGACTTCAATACAGCGGCTCGACTTGTTTTCTACACACCGTGCACCAAACCAAGAGCTACAAAAAGCCTCGTGCACGTTTTCTCTCCTTAGTATTAAATTACCTGTCTGCCAGCTCCAGTACTTCATGCACGTTGCAGGTGCTGACGCGGATTTCTCCTGTGTACATGTACTGGATGACACTCTCCACCGTCTCCGGGTCAGGCCCCAGCTCTGAGCTCCACTCCTTCATCTCCACCCGTCCGGACAGGGACTCGGAGAACTGTCCTCCCAGCAGCGGGGTGAAATAATCGGTGGCAGCAGCCAGAACAGACCTGTGGGCTGAAAACTCGCAGCTCTGGACGCTCCCGGTAGCCGCCCTGCTGCTGAAGGCCAGCGTTACGTCGCAAAACAGACCCTGCTTCCTCTGCTCGTTCTGCCGTCGAGACAGCTCCGAGCAGTGGGAGGAGGAGGTGAAGTCCTCGGCCTCTTCCGCGTCTCCGTCTCCAGCTAGCGCGCTAGGCGTGCTGCCGCCGCCGCTCCTGGTGTTGTCCTCCGGGTTGGGGGCCGCCGCTGCCATTCTGCTGCCCGCGCTGGAGGTGAGCGGAGGTGGGAGATGAAGTAAACTAGCAAGGGAAAGGAGGCGACATACGCAGCCACACATACATCCAGGAGGGGAACGACGGAGAGGCGTAGTGATTACGTCACATCCGTGATTTCAAATAAATTAGAAAGAGCTACAATCGGTGCTTGACTTGTTATGTCTAACTCCATGTAGCACCGCCAGTGTTCCTCTGATGGTTGGTTCGCAGTCACGATCCTTACTAGCCTAGTGAACTAGACCAAATTCTTGCTTTGCCAGACTAAATAATACATTTATTTAGTCTGGCTTGCCAGGCTAAATCCTTACTAAGCAACTTTACATCATGAACAGGGGCGCAGATAGGATTTTCTATCTGGGGGGGGACAGATCCCCCCCGTCCCCCTATCTGCGTGCTTGATTATGAACACAACTTAAAGACCCACTCTGATGAAAATCGTGTTTTTTCTGTTTTTAACATATTCTTGAGGCTTTACGCAACAGGAGACTTCTAAAGAAATTTAAGCTCAAAATTGCATTTCTGAGTTCAAATCACTGTGAATCGGCAGCAGATGAATACATACAGTGGGTGGAGCACAAACTCCACTGCGCTCAGCTCCAGCCTGGATTCCAGCCCTGGTCCCCTGCATGTAAGCTGTGTGCTTTACCAGACTGGTACCCCAGTCTTCCACGCCAAAAGCTCCGCCCACAACCCAGGGGTGAATTTTTAATGAGCCACTGCCACTATGTAGAAACTAAGTACTAGAAAACAGCACACGTTTTGTGATTTAGGCTAAAAACAGCATAATCATAGTTTAAAGACACTATTTAAAACAGCTAAAAATATTATTAGAGTGGGTCTTTAAGTGCTACAGAAACACATATCATGCCTTTAGAAACTGAAATTATGTATTACGTTTAACCTTTAGCCTTATTTTTTAATCATTAATGGGTTATCTTACTAAAACTTTTAATCTTTGACCATCTCTAGTGCTATTCTTATATATTAACCTTTAACCTTTTATTGTAACATATAATAAAAACCAACATATTGCACATCTCTGATTTTGCAATGAACCTTGTAAAGTTTGTAAATGATAAATGACAAATAACCCGCACTTGTATAGTGCCTCTCAGGGTAAGGACTCCAAAGTGCTTTACACTACAGTGCATCATTCATCCATTCACACACACATTCACACACTGATGGTGATGGGCTACGATGTAGCCACAGCTGCCCTGGGGCGCACTGACAGAGGCAAGGCTGTAGTACGTGAGCGCCGTCTAGTGGGTGAAAACAAAACCGCTACATTCTGTAACTGCAGCATACAAAATCTACAATGGTAGCAGAAGTAATTGATTTTATTTTAGTTACGTTAAAGTACTCATAAAGGGGTTTAAAAATAATTGAATAAAAGTGAAAGTATCCAAGCAGTTTCTGACTTAAAGAGATACTGTGCAACTTTTTCATATTTGTAAATAATTTTCTTGAGCCAGTATGCTAGACACTGATGAAATGCCACTCAGACCCCTACTGCCCTCTGTGGCAAGAATATGCCACTTGCAATGTCAGAGTGGCAGGCATCTGTTGGACTTGGAGCTGGCATGCTGACATGCCAGGCGCTACAGTCTGCTTCCAGCAAGTTTTCTGCATGCTTTAGATCATGAACACAGCTGATTTGTTTTATTTAGAGATCAATCACTTATGTAGACACTAATGAAGGCTGGGGAGACATTTCAGTTGTTAGAATAAGGTGTTAAAATGACCAACATGCAGCAGTTTAACCACAAATAATTAATAATGGATACTGGAGGGTGTTAAAGGCAAGCAAAACAGAAAAGTGCCTTTAAAAGTAAAATGTAAGAGCATTCAATTAACATTTCATATGACTTGTGTGTGTAGAAGTGTGCTGTTATACTAGGGCACAGGTCGGCAACCTGCGCATCAAAGAGCCATTATTACCTGTTTCCCACAGTAAAGAAGACACTGGGAGCCACAGCAGAGAGCTGCTTTAACCAATCACAAAAGGTGACAGCAGCCAATACCGGTCGCTCGTGTACGTCAGATTTATCTTTCAACAGAAGATAATCAATAAAACGATTTGTATAAAATGGATCCGGAAGTTGTAGCCCGTCTCTGCCTTTTGCTATTTTTCACCCTGTTGGTGTTTTTACTGAGCAGGTGCCACTTTTGTCTTACGTTTCTTTTTAAAACATGTTTAGACTGTTCAGAATACAAATCCAGGCTCTGTCACGTTTGATTGTTGTAATTAAACTTTGTAGGTGGGGAAGGTCAGAAAAGGATCCTCATTTACAGTGACGGAGATAACGACGCAGTGCGCCTGGCTCTGGTGTTGATCAAGTTTAATTTTATCTCTTTGCAACAATTTTCACAAGAAATCAAAACAAGGCAGGGCTTGTGTTGACCGGACAGTTCCCGTATTTGACCGTTTATTTTGACGGAGAAAGAATAGAAAGAATTACACCGACGCATGCAGACGAACTGACATTTTATTCTACGCACATTGCAGATGTAGCTAAATCACTCAAGAAAAGATTCCCATCTGAACATCTGAGCTGGACACTGCTCAGCGCAGCTCACTGTCAGCGCGTACATAAGGTCCACAGCGAGCTGAAGATGTGGAGAGGGGCTTGGAGCGCGTCGCCAGGGGCGGCGTTAGGCCCGGCTACTTGGGCTCAAGCCCCGGATGTTTTATGAAAAGCCCCGGATCTAAATCGTGGAAGTAACATGCAGTACCAGAGTCCAACAGAGAGGGAGCAGCTGGCAGTAGTTTGTATACAGCCTGCCTGAGCCTCCACCACTGAAGAAGAAGCCCTTCAGCAGCCGGCTTCTTCTACACTCTCTGCCTGAAACACATGAGTGAAGATGGACATAAGGACGTTTTTTTAGACCAAAAGTACAACGACAGAACCCCAGCTTTGATGAGACTGGTGTTGACTCAGGTTTGTGAGTCTTATTTGAAAATATTTGTTGTGCTGCTGGTTTGCCTAAAGTTAGCTTATCAGGTAAAGTTGTTGGAGAAAGAAAGGGAATATTTACTATCATCTCACACTAAACACTAACAGGGGTACAAGACATATATGATGTTGACTAGTGCGTGTCACGTGTGTGTGCGCGCGTGCATGTGTGTTAAGCCCCGGATCTTCTTCAGTCCTAAATCCGCCCCTGCGCGTCGCAGAACCAGAGCGCATGCGGGAAGGTTCCTCCCACTGAAGCGAGCGTTTTCCAAACCCAGTCTCTCAGAGAGACTTGTCACTTAGAAAATGTTCCCTGATTATGAAACTTTGGCTGAATAGCGCTTGTTCCTATCTCCAATGTGGCGACACATCCATGAGCCGTCTGAGAAAAAGCCCAGAATCTCACATTCTCTTCAGCTTAGAAAGCTCCTATGATTACGCACAAGCGTGATCCGTCAACCCGGTCTCACAGTAAGACCGGGTTGGACCTGTTCAGGTTTATGCAGACAATCTTTACATAAAATTGACATACAGATATAAAATTAATTCAGTAAAATATAAAGCATTTTATTTAAATATCCATTCATTATTTTACAAGCACAGAGAGCCGCATCAGATGGATGGAAGAGCCGCATGCTGCTCCAGAGCCGCGGGTTGCCGACCTCTGTGTAAGTACTATCATCTTTGGAACTACACATTCTGCCCACAAGGGTGCATCAACTCCACAAGTACCAACACTCGTCATGTTAGAGTCCCCCTGCACACACACACACACACACACACACACACACACACACACACACACACACACACACACACACACACACACACACACACACACACACACACACAGATTCTAATTGGATTCAATTCAGTTTATGACAAGAGTCGTCTCAAAGCACTTCACACAGTAAAAATTCCAGTACAGGTCAGTTCATTAAGCCAATCAGTAAAAAGTTTCCTAAATAAAGAACTCAGCAGGTTGCGTCGAGTCACTGCCTAGTGTCAGAGTCTTTACAGCAATCCTCATACTAAGCTTGTAGAGAGGAACCTTTTAACAGGAAGAAACCTCCAGAGGATCCTGGATCAGTATAAGCAGCCATCCACCACGACTCAATGGGGTCTTTTGCACCTAAGGCGGTCAGCAATGAGGGGAGGAGGCTCAGAGGTGAACCTGGTTTTCGTTGCTGGATGTCTCCTGGCTCTTAGGATGATGTTTGGCATGCTCATCTACAGATCCAAAAGGTCCTCAGAGTAGAGCTGGAAAATGCTTAAAGGATGTAAATTCAACTTGTCTTCTTTTAAATAACTTTGATGGAGACTGAGGATGGAGATGAACTACAGCGAGTAATCAAGACTAGCAGCTCTCAAAGTATTTTCAGATTTGAAGCTAACGCGTTTTACGGGGTAAGATTAACGTTCATATACTTCATGTGGACCAACAATAGGCCAGGAAGGGGCCCCGTATGTGGTCAAACCAGGCCCCCACAATCACCCCTCACCACTAGGCAAAGGTGTGAACTTGGGTCACATGACTTGGACTCGAGTCAGACTCGAGTCATTTTTTGAATGACTTTGACTTGACTTGATAAAATCTATAAAGACTTACGACTTGACTCGGACTTGAACGTCAATGACTTGCGACTTGAATCGACTTGCATCTGTTGACTTGGTGCTAGCTTGAGCATATTTGGTATTTTAGCACAAAAGTGGCACGGCATGGACAAAAATCATAAATCGTTCTTCGTTCTGGGTTAGATATTGTTCTGCAGCAGCACTTTGTTTATAATCAGCTTCAGTTTCGGCTTGTTTGAGCAAATAAATGAAGCTTAAAGAAGCTTTTATTCTGAAATTTATTTATTATCATCATCATTAAACTGAAGTTGGACAGATGACTTGATTATGACTTGAAACTTCAAAGTTGAGGACTTGGACTTGACTTGGACTTCCACATCATTGACTTTGGACTCGACTTGGACTTGACTCGAGACTTGACTGGAAAGACTTGTGACTTACTTGTGACTTGCAAAGCAGTGACTTGGTCACACCTCTGTCACTAGGCCTATTTTGTTTAAGGACATAACACTTTGGAACCAAAAAGTAACTAAAGGAGGATATGAAGATTCCACATGAGCAAAATACAAATTCTGGCCAGGAATGATGTAAAGGCCAGTGTTTTAAAGTGAGTGGGAGGGGCTATGTGAACTAATCATGTTTTTAAAATGAAACAGATGGGTTTAACACATTTATCAGAAAATCAGAAATCTTCAAAGAGAAAAAGAAAACTTGGAGTTGCATTACGTGTGCATGCAATTTTTTTAATGGCCTGTATTTGCATAGCGCCTTCTTAGGGTTCTACAACCCCCCAAGGCGCTTCACAATCAGTCATTCACACACTGGTGGGCATGAGCAATGATGTAGCCGAATACTGGTGTCATCGGTCCCTCTGACCACTACCAGCAGGCAAGGTGGGTTGAGTGTCTTGCCCAAGAACACAACAGCAGCATTCTCTGGTCGGACCCGGGATCGAACCTGCAACCTTCTGACTACTGGACAAACTGATCTACCTCCTGAGCTGCCCAGATGTAATAACAACGCCAGTTCGCTAACAACGTGTGTGTCTTTGTTCACAGAAGCAGGTGTCTTTGGGGCTGCCAGCGGAGGCTTACAGCTGTGCTTTGTCATAAAGTAGTCCCAAGTCTAAAATAGTGCCTGTGGTTCTTTTATGTTACTAATTATTTTTACATGCAGTTAGTCTGATTATTTGGTCACCAAGCAGAATTGGGATCACTACTGAGAGATTCAGTGTTTTTCAATGTCAAGGAACCTTGCCTTGATTTCTTGGCCCCGCCCCGGTTGCCTAGGTGATACGTCATCAGCAGCTGCCGTGTTCCAAACGGTTCCAATGTTCATGTTATACTGAGGTATGTGTTGTCCGTTTGTTAGCCGTTTAGCTAACTGAGCAAGGATAAACGGGGTCATGGTCTGAGGTGAGCTCATCCTAGCATTCATTCCAGGTGAGCGGTGTCTGAATGGGACCAGCTGCAGATCCATTATCAGCCACTGCTGGCTTAAAAGGAGGAGGAAGACAACTAATCAACGCCAGTCGAATACTCCACACGGGTATATCGTTGGAAACTCTCCTGCCACTCAGTCTCTAGGAAACTCTAGTCTAGTTGTATTTTTGATTTTTCTACTTGACGTTGCTCCTTGTTTTTACCAGATCCTGCTCAACTACACCCCTTCAGCCAAGCTCCTGGAGCTCTCTTCAGGCTGCATCTTCCTTCCCTCAGTCCTGTTCACCACCGCTCATCCACCCCCCTCTGGAACCCTTATCTCGACCCCACTAGACACTTGGATCCTGCCACCTCAGACCTAACAGACCTCTGCACGAACCATCTCCCCAGCAGCACTGTAAGACCTCCACTCTTCCTCCACCTTCAAACCACCAGGCCTTCCTTCTAATCCAGACTCTACTTGTAGGTCCTGTCATGTTGTGGTGTAGATGTCTAACCCACGACATACAGAATCAGCATGAGACGGGGAAAGTGCTTTAAATAAGAATTTATTAAAAGGAAACCAAGGGAGCAGCTTGAACGTAGCTGAGTTCTGTCACAAAGGGAGCCCGTGCGGGAAATCTGTGGACAGATGGGAGTCAGATCCAACTCAAAGGGGAAAACAAGGAATCGGAATTGTGTGGGGGACTTACAGTCTGGAGAGGGGGAAAAGTAGCTCGAGGGAGGAGTGGTCCGGTCTGGGCTGAGAGGGGATTCCTGAAACTGAGATCCAGAAGGGGAGACGTGGAGGGAGCTGAGTTGGTGGAGATCCAGGGAGCTTAGGTGGGCAGCTGGAGGTGGTTCTGGCCAGGGAGCAGCTGAGAGACAAGCAGGTTGAGTTCCAGAGAAATAGCCAGTTGGGGATGAAAGTGGAGGTTGATCTGGTGAACGAGAGCAGGAAGAGTAAAATGCAAAATCCAAAAATCCAAAATACATCTAAAATCTCAAAATCCAAAAACAAATCTAATTCTCAGGAGGTTACGGAGCTCGAATAAGTTTCACAAGTGGCTGTTAGAAGGTACCCAGGTAGAGTAATCATCCAGCGAAGTGTAGGAGTCTCCCAGCTGCTTAAATACCCCTGGCCAGCTGATGAGCAGATCTGCTGCAGCTTGGTCACCTCCAGACACGCCCACCTGCAGAGGGAAAACTCAAAAGACAGGGAGTGACAGCAGGGAAATACCTCAGACCATGACAGTACCCCCCCCCCCCCCCCCCTCAAGGGACGCCACCCGGCGGCCGAGCAGAGGAGGAGGAGGAGGAGGAGGAGCGGGCCAACTCGAAATCCCGGATGAGAGAGGGGTCATCGATCCATGACCGCGGGACCCACTGTCGATGTTCCGGGCCATAACCCTCCCACTCGACCAGGTACTGGAAACCTCGGCCACGAGGTCGCACATCCAGAAGGCGCTGGACACGGTAACCGAGGCCCCCGTCAGCGAGACGCACAGGAGGCGGAGGGTCGACAGGAGGGCACAGGGAACTGGAGATGACAGGCTTAAGAAGGGAGACATGAAAAACGGGGTGTATCTTCATGTGGGACGGCAGATCCAAGCGGACGGAGGACGGGTTGACGACAGCAGAAATTGTGTAGGGACCAATGAATGTGGGGGAAAGTTTTTTGCAGTGGTCCTTCAATCTGATGTCCCTGGTGGAGAGCCAGACGCGCTGTCCAGGTGCATAGTCTGGGGCAGGACGCTGGTGCCGGTCGGCCAGACGCCGGTTGCGTTCTGCAGTCCTCTGTAGGGCCTGTTGCGTGGCCGCCCAAACCCGCCGGGTCCCCTTCAGGAACTGAGGAACGGAGGAAACTGTGGAGGGAAATTCAGAAGGGAACAAACTGGGTTGAATACCTGTCGAGGCCTCGAAGGGGGATAGTCCGGTGGCGGAGGAGACATGGGCGTTATGGGCGTATTCGATCCATGGAAGGAGGGTACTCCAACTGGAAGGGCTAGAGGAACACAGACAACGGAGCATGGCTTCTACCTCCTGATTTAGTCTCTCGCATTGGCCATTTGACTGCGGATGAAACCCAGATGTTAACGCCACCTTAGCTCCTAAGCAGGTGGCAAAGTCCCTCTACACCCTTGAGACAAACTGCGGGCCGCGGTCTGAGAGTATCTCCGCAGGGATGCCATGGAGCCTAAAAACATGCTTAACAAGCAGAGTGGCGGTGTCAGCGGCAGAGGGTAGAGCCTTTAGCGGCACTAGGTGACAAGCCTTGGAAAAACGATCGATAATGGTCAAAATAACAGTAAAGCCTCGAGAAGGGGGAAGACCGGTGACAAAGTCTAGTGCAATGTGGGACCAGGGCCTGGAGGGAATGGGTAGCGGATTTAATAGTCCAAATGGGGGTTGGTTACTTCCCTTATTGTGGGCACAGGTTTGGCAGGCGGAAACGTACTCCTTGACATCCTTAAACATAGTTGGCCACCAGAAAGACCTCCGGATTAAGGCTACGGTATGTAACGGAATCAAAGTGATGTAACTATCTAAAGTTGTATTTTAATACAGTGTTAGTAGTTCACTTTTTATAAACAGAAGAATAGGCTGTTTTTATCATCAGGGAGTTTAATTAAACACTCTGTACTGACTTTGAGACAAGAAAAGAGAGAGAGATGGGATCGTTTGAGAATCTTTAATTTCTGAATGATAAATTCTAAACAATCTACCAGGACTAACTCTGTGATGAATGAAAATGGATTCGGATGTTGTGTTGGTGCGTGTGTGTGTGTGTGTGTCTGGTTCAGATTCTCTAGGCTGACGTCAAAGAATCTGGTCGTCTTTGTTATGACTAGATATCACGAGGCTTATAAAGTGATGACATGAGCCGCTATTTTGCTGTGTACGTACCCAGTGGGGGTCTCCCAGGTAGATCAGGAAATGCCAGGTCTGGAGACCTCGGATGTACGCTGGAGCTGTCGGTGCAGCGATCACAACGTTTCAAAGCCCGTCTGGAGGGTCGACCCCGGTACCGTTCGGCGGCGTTGACAGGTGCTCTTATTTTGAAAGGACGTCGTCTGGTTGTTAAACGACGAAAATCTCCCGCTTCACAGTTCTTAGTTTAAAGAAGAAAACACATCTGGCCAGGCTGCGCTTTTCTTTAGGATGATGGTGAATAGAACTGAAGTCAAAATGGAACTGACTTAAAATGGCGTTGCCTTGTTTTATATCTCTGAATTGTTGATAAGTTGGAGTAAAGTGGATTGGACACTTGAAGTCAACACCAGATTCTCCTGCGGCAGCCGAAAGCTCTGACTGGTTGGAACAATGAGTCATGCGTTTCTATGGAGATGAGGATCAGTATGTCTGTGCCGTAGTCCTGTTTTCATTAAACATAATTCATGACATATTTATTTCACAGATCATTCACTTGATTATTGTTGATCAACATCTGTTGTGCTTAATAATTTTAATCACAAATAAAGTACTTTGATTAAGTAAAGTTTCTTCTTCTCCTTCGGACTCTTCTCCTGGAATGTAAACAGTCTGAGGAACACCCGACCTTGGTTTTTCTACACGGTGTTATTGTGCACAGGGGGCAGCTGTATGGAGTTGAAAACCATGAACTTCATAACCTTACAGGTACGACTGACACCAGGGTGGGCAGAGAATTTGGCGGTGTGGCCCCAGGTAATCACCCTATGCCTGACGGAAGGAGGAACAAACAGGGTGCGGTTGGGTACCTGATTGGGACAGGGGTAGTTCTTTTGAGCCTCGAGCACCTGATCCCGTATCTCCCAGGTAACGGCTCCCAGGACACAATCGGGGGGTATGATGGTAGTAGGCTCGGGATCTGAATTCACCGAGAACTGTCGTGAGAGGGCGTCGGGCTTGATGTTCTTGTTGCCAGGTCTATAAGAAATGATAAAGTGAAAACGAGAGAAGAACAAGGCCCACCTGGACTGACGTGGGTTGAGTCTCTTAGCTTCCTTGAGGTAGGAGAGATTTTTGTGATCCGTCCATATCACAATGGGGTGCTCAGCTCCCTCCAGCCAGTGCCTCCATTCCTCCAAGGCGAGTTTTATGGCCAGGAGCTCACGATCTCCCACATCGTAGTTCCTCTCTGCGGGTGAGAGGCGCCGCGAGAAGAAGGCGCAGGGATGGAGGCGGTGATCTGTGGGGGAGGTTTGAGATAGAACAGCCCCGACTCCCGTATCCGAGGCGTCAACCTCGAGTGTGAATTGCTTTGCAGGGTCTGGACGGGTGAGAATAGGTGCCTGAATGAATCTCTCCTTTAACTCACAAAAACTTCTGGAGGCTTCAGCATTCCAAATGAAAGGCCTCTTTACCGAGGTTAGTTGTGTCAAAGGGGCGGCTATCTGGCTGTACCCCTTAATAAACCGACGATAAAAATTAGCGAAACCCAAAAATCTCTGCAGCTGTTTGCGTGTGGAAGGAGTGGGCCAGTCCTTTACTGCCTGTACCTTTTCGGGGTCGGGTCCCAGCCTTCCTCTTTCCAGTACGAAACCTAGGAACTTAACAGATGGGACATGGAATTCGCATTTCTCCGCCTTAACGTAGAGCCGATTTTCGAGCAGGCGTTGGAGAATGGCTCGGACATGACCAGTGTGTTCCTCGGGGGTCCTCGAAAAAATCAAAATGTCGTCAAGATATACAGTGACGAATTTGTTCAGGTAGTCGCTCAAAACAGTGTTAACCAGGTTCTGAAAAACGGCTGGTGCGTTCGTGAGGCCAAAAGGCATGACTAAATACTCAAAATGCCCTATTGGTGTTTTGAAAGCCGTCTTCCACTCATCTCCCTCTCTGATGCGAACCAGATGGTAAGCATTTCTGAGATCTAATTTGGTGAATATGGTAGCGTCCTGTATGGGTTCAAATGTGGATGACAGTAAGGGTAGTGGATACTTGTTTCTTATGGTGATTTGGTTTAAGCCACGGTAGTCTATGCAAGGTCTCAGGGTGCCGTCCTTCTTGGAGACGAAGAAGAAGCCGGCACCCAGAGGAGAGGTGGAAGGCCGAATTATGCCGGATGCCAGGGACTCGGAGATGTACCGTTCCATACTTTCCCGTTCAGGTTTGGAGATGCTGTAGAGACGGCTAGAGGGAAGAGGTGCTGCGGGGAGAAGATCTATGGCACAATCATAAGGGCGGTGAGGCGGTAGGGAGGATGCTTTGTGTTTAGAAAATACCTGCTGGAGGTCATGATATTCATGAGGAACCCCGGTGAGGTCGGGGGGTGTGATTTTCAGGGCTCGAGGCTCGGAACTAGGTCGGGCAGGTCCCAGACAGGTTGAATGACACTTGTTGCTCCACATCTCCACCTGGTTTGTGACCCAGTTAATGCGGGGGTTATGGTTCCTTAGCCAGGGATGACCCAGAACCACCGGAGACTGGGGGGATGGAAACACAAAAAAGGTGAGTTCCTCACTGTGGTTACCTGATGTCATAAGGCGAATGGGTGCCGTCTTGTGGGTGATCGAAGTGAGGGAGCCCCCATCCAAGGAGGACACCCGGCAGGGTGTTTGTAGAGGAAGGGTGGTGACCCGGAGTTGCTCCACTAGCTGTTGGTCAAGGAGATTTAGTTCGCAACCTGAGTCAATTAATGCCAGAGAGGGAAGAGTTATTTGATTATGTGACAAAGAACAGTCCAACACACACCGAGAGTTTAAGTCTGACCGAGAACCACCCACCAGTACTCTCGGGGCTACTGATGGGTCCTGTAGTTTTAACTGCTTGGGGCAGTTGGCCACAAAATGCCCAGGCATGCCGCAATACAAACACGCCCCTGAACTCATGCGCTTGTTTCTCTCCTCTTGGGTTAATCTAGCTCGGCCAATCTGCATGGGCTCACTGGGGGGCGGAGCTGGAGCTGCTGGATTCACATTTTGCGGGCAGTTAAGACGAGAAGGTAATGGGAAGTTGTTACCTCTTTGGCGTGCCTTATGTCTCTTTTCCATCCGACTGCACAGTGCGATGAGACTCTCGAGATCAGGTGGTTCTTGGCAGAAAACGAGTTGATCCTGAAGCTGCTCGTTAAGAGCCTGGGTGAACGCCCCTTTAAGTGAGGCTTCATCGAGGGTGGAGGTGGCGGCCAGGGTTCGAAACTCTATGGAAAATTCAGCGATTGAGAGCTTCCCCTGACGTAAACTCCAAATCTGTCTGGCCACATCGGCCGCTGACTCAGGCTTGTCAAAAGTCATTTTAAAATCTGCCAGAAACTCGTCTAACGAGTTCTTGAGGAAGCTCGGGTTTCGGCTCTTTGCCTCCGCCCACCGGAGTGCCTTGCCGCGTAGAAGACCGGTGATGTAGGAGATTTTAATTTCATCGGTGTAAAAGGACTCCGGTGATCTTTGGAAAGCCAGCTGGCACTGGAGGAGAAAACCTCGACAAACCTCCCGATTGCCATCAAAAATCTCCGGTGGAGGAGAGGTGGCGACCCGGAAACAGGGTAGATCGGATGGTGCAGGAAGAACGGGTCCGGGCCGACTTGGAGCGGGGAATGAGGCTTGCTCCGGAGAGGTGAGTGGGTGGCTTAACTCCTTTATCATAGTTCCTAATTCAAACAAAGTCTGGTTAGTGTGGGAGAGTTGATCGGACAAAGAATGGAGCGTATCCATGCTTTCGTTCTTTTTTAAACACAGAAACAGTTTTGTTTACCTGTTTGTATCTACGGTTTCGCCGAACAGCTGCCGGCTTCTTCAGGCTGACGCTGATGGTGGCGCGTCACTTCCTTCTCCGTTTATCTGCGGGCAGCAGAGGACGTTGTCGCCCTCTACTGCCCGCTCTCCCCTCTCCGACGATGCAGTCCCATGCGTGGTCCAGCGTGTAAACTCCGTCGTCCCTGTTCATGGTCCCACATCCACGTCTCCTTATCTCTATTGCTTCCTTGATCCATCTTTTGTATTTTTGTTGTTCGGTGGTTATGATCCGTGTGCTGTCCCAGTCCATTATATGGTTTTCTCTTAAGCAATGATCTGTTACGGCTGACTTTTTTATTGTGCTTTCTGCTTCTTCTTTTGCTGCTCTTGTGTGTTTACGATTTGCCTCTTTCTCGCACTCCTTTCTGTGTTCTATTGTCCGTGTATTGAGTTGGCGTCCGGTTTCTCCTATGTATGTTTTATTGCATATTTTGCATGGGATTTCGTAGATGACTCCACATTTTTGTCCAGCTGATATTTTGTCTTTTGGGTGTACTAATCTGTTTCTAACTGTTGTGTATGGCTTTGTTGGTGTGTTTATGTTGTGTTTTTTCATTGTTGCTCTTATTTTTTCCGTTATGCCTCTGATGTATGGTAGGGTTATCACTGGTTTTGGTTCTTGTCTTTCTGGGTTTCTGGTTCTTTTTTTGGGTTGTTCTTTGCTTTCTGTTTTTGTTTGTTGTTTTCCTTTGTTTATTGCCTATGTCGGGTATCTGCAGGTCTTTAAAGCGTGTTGTATGTGTTTGTCCTCTTGTTTACGGTCTCTCTCTTCTGTTATTATGTTTGCTCGGTGATATAATGTTCTGATTACTGACATTTTGTGTATGGTGGGGTGTTCTGATGTCCATAATAGATATTGGTCTGTGTGTGTTGGTTTCCTGTATGTGTTTATGTTTAGGGTCCCGTCGGTCTGCCTGGTGATTTTCATGTCCATAAATGCTATGCTGCCTTCTGTTTCTAACTCATAAGTGAATTTTATGTTGCCCGTGTCGTCAATATTGTTTAAGTGTTGTGTTAGTGTTTCTGTTTGACCTTTTGGTATGATTTCCAGTATGTCGTCTACGTAGCGTTTCCATAGTTTTATTTTGCAGTTTGGGGGGGGGCTGGCTATGGCTTTTTGTTCCAGGTCTTCCATGAAAAACTCGCACAGGGTGGCTGATAACGGGTTACCCATGGCGAAGCCTTCCAGTTGTTTGTATATTGTGTTGTCGTATGTGAAGTAAGTGGAGTTAGCTACCAGTCCTATCAGTTGTGCTATGTCATCTGCTGTGAGGTTTGTCCTTTTATGTAAAGTTTTGTCTTGTCTGATTCTGTTAACTACTATGTCTATGGTTTTTTGGGTTGGTGTTTTTGTGAACAGAGATGTGACGTCATGTGAGATGAGTATGTCGTTGTCTTCTGTTGTAATTTCCTTTAGTTCTTTTGCCAATTCTATACTATTTTTGCAGTGTTGGTCTGTATTTCCTAATAACGGGCTGATGATTCTGCTGATATCTTTTGCCATGTTGTATGTTGGTGTACCTATGCACAATAAAAAAGTCAGCCGTAACAGATCATTGCTTAAGAGAAAACCATATAATGGACTGGGACAGCACACGGATCATAACCACCGAACAACAAAAATACAAAAGATGGATCAAGGAAGCAATAGAGATAAGGAGACGTGGATGTGGGACCATGAACAGGGACGACGGAGTTTACACGCTGGACCACGCATGGGACTGCATCGTCGGAGAGGGGAGAGCGGGCAGTAGAGGGCGACAACGTCCTCTGCTGCCCGCAGATAAACGGAGAAGGAAGTGACGCGCCACCATCAGCGTCAGCCTGAAGAAGCCGGCAGCTGTTCGGCGAAACCGTAGCTACAAACAGGTAAACAAAACTGTTTCTGTGTTTAAAAAAGAACGAAAGCATGGATTTACAAAGACACAGCAAGAACACACCTAAGATGTTCAAAAAAAAGAATGGAGCGAATTACTGTGCTGTGCCAGGGTGGCGGAAACGACGGAGGGAACTGATTCTGTATTGAGGTTAGAGGAATGGCTGGAAGATTCTGTCATGTTGTGGTGTAGATGTCTAATCCACGACATACAGAATCAGCATGAGACGGGGAAAGTGCTTTAAATAAGAATTTATTAAAAGGAAACCAAGGGAGCAGCTTGAACGTAGCTGAGTTCTGTCACAAAGGGAGCCCGTGCGGGAAATCTGTGGACAGATGGGAGTCAGATCCAACTCAAAGGGGAAAACAAGGAATCGGAATTGTGTGGGGGACTTACAGTCTGGAGAGGGGGAAAAGTAGCTCGAGGGAGGAGTGGTCCGGTCTGGGCTGAGAGGGGATTCCTGAAACTGAGATCCAGAAGGGGAGACGTGGAGGGAGCTGAGTTGGTGGAGATCCAGGGAGCTTAGGTGGGCAGCTGGAGGTGGTTCTGGCCAGGGAGCAGCTGAGAGACAAGCAGGTTGAGTTCCAGAGAAATAGCCAGTCGGGGATGAAAGTGGAGGTTGATCTGGTGAACGAGAGCAGGAAGAGTAAAATGCAAAATCCAAAAATCCAAAATACATCTAAAATCTCAAAATCCAAAAACAAATCTAATTCTCAGGAGGTTACGGAGCTCGAATAAGTTTCACAAGTGGCTGTTAGAAGGTACCCAGGTAGAGTAATCATCCAGCGAAGTGTAGGAGTCTCCCAGCTGCTTAAATGCCCCTGGCCAGCTGATGAGCAGATCTGCTGCAGCTTGGTCACCTCCAGACACGCCCACCTGCAGAGGGAAAACTCAAAAGACAGGGAGTGACAGCAGGGAAATACCTCAGACCATGACAGGTCCAGTTCTGCCCCTCTTCCTTGCATCTCCCAGTTTGGGACGTCTTTAGTTGTGCACCGTTTAAATAAAACCTTTGTTTAATTTTACATTTGTCTCTTGTGTTGATTCTGCATGTCTTGGGTCAAGCACTTAAACCCCAACATGACACACGGGAGGTGTCTTGTAGCCTAGCCTTGGTCAAAAATTACCCACAAATACACCGCAGTATTTTCCAAAAGACGGCGGATCAGAAGCCGGCAGCTACTTCGGGGGACAATTTTAAAGTTTAAAAGTAAGTCAACTAACTTAAAATGGGTTTTTTAGATCCAAAGAAGTTTTCTATTGTTGGTTAGTTGCAGCTTCGGTGGCTAGCTGGTAGTAACTCGCTTATATTTTTTATTTAATAAACATATACACAATTTAAAAAGTAAAAGGCTCGTTATATATTCAAACTAATACGTATGAAATATAACGTTGTCTTCCGTGTCACACGATGTTACGTGACCGACGTGGAAGCCGCAGTCACGTGATGCAAGTCTGTTCCATTTAGCCGTTTTCTTTGACCAAGGAAGGACGGGGTCCTCGTAAGCAACGCGCCTGTCCTCACAGGGCATCGCCTCGCAAGGCCAGGCTCTTTGACATTGAGAAACACCCATTTGATGGCTGTTTTTAAAGTTGGATCTATTCACTTGCTGTGTTTCATGCTATCAGTCAATCAATCAACTTTTATCTATACAGCACTTTATCCTATAATACATGCAACTCAAAGTGCTTAACAAATTAAAAAGGCCCCACATACCCAAATTCCCTCCCATCCCCAGAATTTTAAAAACAGTCTGACAATAAAAAACCCTTCACAACACTCATTCTCCAGCACACACGCACACACACACACACACACACACACACACACACACACACACACACACGCACGCACGCACGCACGCACGCACGCACGCACACACACACACACACACACACACACACACACACACACACACACATGCCCCCTTCCCCATGGTAAAAAACACGATTGTCTGAGATCAGATGAGCCAAACCAGCTAAGTTAAGGATAACACCATCAGGGGAGCCATCCGCCCCAGCAGCAGCAGATCCACAGCAGCAGCCGAGGCACCGACACAGGGCGCCCAGGGCGGGGGGGGGGGGGGGGGGGGGGGGGAGACCCCCACCTCCACCTAGGCACACCTGGAAAGCACTAGGCCGCCACAGTTGCAAATTAAATCCTAAATCCACAAACGACCACCGCCGCCGGGGCAGAGGGCTCCCCCAGAGGAAGCACTGAAAAAAGGTTAAAATAGGGTTAAAATATAAAATCAAAAGAGCTAAAATGAGAATTGTAATATAAAAAGTTATATAGACATTAAAATAATGTTGATCATAAATCAAGGTAAAAAACTGTTTAAAAAGCACGTATAAAGAAAGAATACATTAAATAAATAAAAAAAATAGATAAATAACCAAAGTAATTAAATAATTTAAAAAGTGAGAGTATTCAGTTAAAAGCTAAGCTAAAAAGATGGGTCTTGAGCCTGTTTCTAAAAACATGCACGTTCTCAGCAGCCCTGAGGTCCCCTGGCAGCTCGATCCAGAGGCGAGGACCGTAGTACTGGAAAGACACCTTGCCGTGAATATGCGTCCTAACTTTAGGGATGACAAGGAGACGGCTGCCAGAGGAGTGCAGAGACCTTGTGGGTTCATACGGTAAAAGCAGTTCTGAAAGATAAGAAGGCCCAAGACCATTAAGACACTTAAAAACCGTTAAAAGTATTTTGAAATCATCCTGAAACATACGGGGAGCCAATGCAGTGATTCTAAAACTGGAGTAATGTGCTCCCGCCTCCTGGTCTTTGTCAGGACACGTGCTGCTGAGTTTTGTTATAGTTGTAAACCTGAAATCCTCTTTTTAGGAAGACCAGAAAGCAGGGCATTGCAGTAGTCTATTCTACTGGTGATAAAAGCATGCATCAGCGTCTCCGTATTGGCCCGAGAGAGAATGGGGCGGACTCTGGCGATGTTCTTTAGATGATAAAAACCTATTTTGGCGATATTTTTAATAAGATGGATAAAAGTCAGCTCACAGTCAAATATGACACCCAGGTTCTTCGCTTGTGAAGATGGATTAAAAGACGGTGATTGTAATTTTGGTAAAAACTTCTCTCTCTGGGCCTCAGGACCGATAACTAAAACTTCAGTTTTGTCCTGGCTGAGCTGGAGAAAGTTTTCTGCCATCCAGGATTTGATGTAAAAAATGCAATTAAAAAGTGCATCCATTGGCCGTGTGTCATCAGGAGACACAGAGATGTACAGCTGTGTATCATCAGCGTATCTGTGGAAATTCACCCCGTGTCTCCTGATGACACCGCCAAGAGGGAGCATATAAAGGTTAAAAAGCACTGGGCCTAAAATTGAACCCTGGGGCCAGTGTTGGGAACGTTACTTTAAAAAGTAATCAGATATAGTTACTGATTACTTTGTCAAAAAAGTAACTCAGTTACTAACTGAGTTACGAGATTATAAAAGTAACTAATTACCAAGAAAAATAACTACTTAGTTACTTTTTTCATTAAAGAATGCTAGAAAAATGGGTTCCCCTCTTAATTGAACTTACATAATTTACTATACATTACTACAATAGTGAAATATAAATGACTAATGACTGGAACATAATAAAATGTATATCCAAATGTTTTTTATAAACCTGAATCATTTAAATAAATAAGCACTCAACAGGAGGAACTACTAACAGGAGCATCAGTCTCTCAGTCTAGTTAAATTACAGAAATGAATGTAATTTTGCACAGCATTTAAAATTTTCCAGCTTCACATAATTGTGTGTTTTTAGCAGCATTTCTGTTGCTGCTAGTCTAGTAATGGTTAAATAAATAAATAAAATCCTTTAAAATGACACTAGAAGAGGCACAAGCCTGATGGAGGACTTACATTTACTAACGTGGGTCAGACCCAACCACAGAAGAGCTGAAGCTGGGTGGTAAACACACACAGGTAGTTCTAATAACACCTGAGCTCCATGCCGTCTGAGACTGATGCATCAGTGTTACAGCGGGACTAAAGACATGATCAGAAACAGGTTACAGCTGGATGATCTAGGAAGGTAGAAGATCAGGACGTCTGAGCGGTGAACAGGTGAGCGGGCCTTCAGGACGTCTCGCTGTCACGCTAAGGGCACGGCTGCAGATCCACACCTGCAGCCGTAGAGAATTCATCACGTCTTCCTCGTTCTTCACGGGCCGTGATGTGCTTGGATGAAAACATCTGCCTCTTTAGCTCCTGATCAGCTGATGACAGCTTCAACACACCGCGCTGCTTAACGCACGCATTTCCTTATCAGTAACAGAAACGATCGTTTTGATAAAAGAAGACGGTAATGAATTAGTTTGCTCGTTACTGAGAAAATTATTTTTTTTTAGTAACGTGGTTATTTTAAACGGCTGATTCCCATCACTGCTCTGTTGTGTCTACAGCATGCAGTGACAGTGAGAACACTGAGGGTCTCCGCCCACCCGGCCAATAATCATCGTGTTTGTAAGTGTGTTACCGACACCTCTCTCTCCCTGGCTGCAGCTGAAGTGTGGCGGTCAGAAAGCCTCACACTGTTGCTCAACGTTCGAGAAGCACATAGTAACGCATAACCTTTCGTCCCCAGTAACGGTAACGGCGTTGCAACAGTGGGAAAAGTAATTAATTAGATTATTCCGTTACCTAAAAAAGAACGCCGTTATACTTAAATGGCGTTACTCCCAACACTGCCTGGGGCACACCACATATAATCCCATGAACCCTCGAGGAACAGGTATCCAAACTCACCATAAAAGTCCTGTCTGTGAGGTAGGATGTGAACCATTGGTGAACAGCACCAGAGAGGCCGATCCGTTTCAAACGAGTTAAAAGAATAGTGAGGTGTCATGGTCTGCGTCTGCGTCTCCCCTCATGTGTCTCCCTGTGTTCTCCATCCTTCTCTAGGTTCTCCTTTTGTGTCTCCTAGCTCCCTCATGTGTCCTTGTCTGCGTCTTCCTCATGTGTCTCCTTGTGTCCCTCATTTGTCCCCAGATCTTCAGCCCTCTCGGTTGCCCTCCTCAGGTATCCCCCTCCCAGGTCCAGTGCTCCCGTGGTCCCCTTTAGGCCTAGTCCACACGTAGCCGGGTTTTTTTTAAACGAATATCCGCCCCTCCAAAAACTTGCATCCACACCACCTCGTTTAAAAAAAAACTCTGTCCACACGTACCCGGATAAATACGTTGTTAAGGACATGCCAGACCTGTAGGCGGCAGTACTTCCCCCGTTCTTAACCTCGTCCTTCGTCTGTGGTCTTCCGCAAGGAGCAGTAATTCCACTTGCAAAAACAAACAACCAAAAAGCGCTTGGACAACTGATAAAGCGAGCGCAGCTCTGAGAGCATCCATGCTGTCGGCTAGTGTAAACACAGGTCACACACGTGATGTCAGCATTTTTTTGTCGCGGAAAGTGACGTTGCGGACCTTAAAACTCCGGTTTTGTCTGTCCACACGCAGACACCCAAAACGGAGAAAACGCAGATCTTCACTTTGGCCGGAGTTTTTAAAAAGATCCGTTTTCGTGTGAAAAAACTCCGTTTTCGTGTGGATGACAGACCAAAACGTAGACAAATATCTACGTTTTGGCAGATCCCCGGCTACGTGTGGACAGGGCCTAAGTCACGCCCCTGTAGTTTTTCTTTCTGTAGTGTTTTCCTGTAGTTTCAGCTTCCCCCTTAGAATATTAGTTCTGTTTGCTGCTCTTCTTGTCTTTAGGTTTTACTCTTAGATCATGTTAGTCTCCTCCCTGATTAGTTAATTGAGTTCACCTGCTCTCTCTCTCCCCACACACCTGCAGCTCATCTCCCTCTCATCCTCCCCAGTATAAAACCCTGTCTGTGTCTTAACGTTTTGTCGGTCCATTGTTTGTTGTCGGCGTTGTCTCGTTCCCTCTCTTGATTCTAGGTTTTGATATCTCCAGGTCTGCTCTTTAAAGGAGCTCTTAGTCTCTAGGTCTCAAGGATTTTACTTATTAGGATTTTGGATTTATGTTTTTTGGCTTCCTACCCTTTTGGATTATTTTTTTCCCCATCAAAATAAAGGGATTTTACTTTATAACTCGCTCCTGCCTCGTGTCGTCTGGGTTCCCTGCATTTTGGGTCCAAACCTCCTCCCAGCTCACATCGTGACGTGGTCTACTGTGTCAAAGGCAGCACTTAGATCCAGCAGAACCAACACAGTCACCTTCCGTTTATCATAATTTACTCTAAAATCATTTAAAATCTTCAGAAGGGCTGTCTCGATGCTGTGGTTCACCCTAAAACCAGACTGAACTTTTTCGAAGACATTATGGGTGTTGATAAAACCATTAAGTTGGATAAAAACAATTTTTTCTAAAATTTTGCTTAAAAATGGTAAGTTGGATACCGGTCGATAATTGTTTAAGTCATTAAAATCTAAATTGCTCTTCTTCAGCAGGGGCCTCACCACCACCCTTTTAAACGCGTCAGGAAAGACCCCCCGTCTGAAGGGAGCTGTTGCATGGAGTATAATCAGACTTGTTAATGTACGGAATTAAGTCTGGATTATGTCTCTCATTATGTGAAATCAATTCTAGGCTTTCCAAAGTGTATCCGTGTGTGTGTGTGTGTGTGTGTCCCTACAGCCTTGTCTCTCATCACTCCTGAAGTCATAAATTGCTAGTTGCCTTCACTGAGCTGTTTCGGTCTCATGGTTTTGTGGTAACCTTTTTGACCTCCAGAGAAGTGGAGGAGGCAAGGAGGCTTATTCTGGAGAAAGTCCAGGTGCACCAGCTAATGGTTTATCCCAGGAGTGGGGAACCCTGGTCCTCGAGGGCCGGTATCCTGCATGTCTTTGCTCCAACACTTCTGATTCAGTGGTTGGTTCACCTGTTCTGCAGCTCATCAAGCTCTGCAGAAGCTTGTTAATCACCTGCTGATTGAAATCAGGTGTGATGATGCAGGATTGAAACTAAAATATGCTGGATAGCGGCCCTTGATGGACCAGGGTTCCCCACCCCTGGTTTATCCAAACAAGACATAGACTTTTAGAATCGATAAAATTGCTCCCCCTGACAAGCAAGAAGGAGGGGCAACGACGGACTATTGTCAACAGCATGCAGAGAAGAGGAAAGCCTGCAGGAGGCGCTGAGAAGAAGAAACAAGTGAACGATGAAGACTGGGAGAAGAAAAGGTGACATCATGACATCCAAGATTTATGGTCTCTTCGGGGCCGTTGGAGAAGTAACAAGAAGAAGAGGAACACGTGACCAGGAAGTCTGAAGTCTGAAGCAGCAAACAAAGAAATGACTTGGGGGGGGGGGGGGGCAGTAAATAAAAAGGAGCTACTGGGTCTGGAGAGTTGGCCTTTGATGGGAAGAGTTTGTGAGGTAGAGAGATGGACAGGAGGAAGCTTTTGCTTTGAGCTTTTGTCTGTGATAATCTGACCTAGTGTCATTTTTGGAGAGCTTATTCAGCTCAACTTTGCTATAACTTTATTGGCAAAGAGTTGTTTCACTTTTGAACCCGCTGTGTCGGGGTTTTGTTTGGATTGTTATTCTTTTTTCATCTGTGTGAAATAAAAAAAGGATTTACGAGTGGGGTCTCCTCCTGTCGTAACCGAGTAAAGGTGAGATGCTGGTTGTAAATGCCATCCCAAGGTGTTATTGATGTAAGTTTTTCCTCCATCCTAGGCTACAGGTAAAGTCAGTTGTCTCCTCAACATAAAAGGAACAGCTGGCAAGGGTCTTAACCTGAAGTGTACATAAGCTTCATGGGCTGGAGGGGTGTGTAAGTGTGTTTGCTCCTCCTTTGTGTCTGCTTGAACTCATTTTGGTCAGAATTAGAAGCCCTGGGTGAGGTGGTGATTGCTAATCAACTCTCTACAGAGTAAGAGTGTTTGTTGGGAACTAGATGCCATGCTCACTACACCGATTACAAGCCAAACCCTGAGATTTAATAACATCTAGAAGAGTGGAGCTAGCCCGGTAAATTGGCAATTCATCATATTTAAAACCTCATCTTTAAAAGAATCATACAATTGCTTAAAAAATCTTGTGGGAATAGGGTCCAAGACACATGTGGTGGCTCTCACTGAGGCGAAAACTTTATCAAGACTCTCAGCTTCAACCAGGACAAAACTGTCCAGTGTTTCCTCAGGTAGACTCAGATGTGTCTAAAACCACGTTACATTGAGAGGATAAAATGTTACATCTGATGGTGTCTACCTTCCCTCTGAAGTGGGCAGCAAACTCCTCACAGAGAGTGTTTGAGGGGGTTTTCTGAGTTGAGTTTTGGTTGGAGTTGAGATCGAGATTGTGGAGAAAATAATTTTAGGGTTATTTTTATTGTCTGGGAGGATTTTGGGTTAGGGTTTAACAGTCTTCTGTTAAAATCATTGATAAGGGCATCACAAGGGGCGGAGACGTTAGTTGGAGGGATATTGTTAAACGCTTCAAGAAAACCAGCTGTCACTTCAGGGGTTAGATGACGCTTCCTTACAGTTCTCACAGACGGCCCGCACTGGATAACGCTGGTGATGTTAAAAAATACGCAATAGTGATCGGACACTGCCAAGTCGACAACAGAGGACACACCAGTGGACAGGCCATACGTGATGACCAAGTCCAGGGTGTGTCGTCTGTTGTGAGTTGGCTGCGTGACATGTTGGGTAGGAGAAAACAAATGGTTTAGAGTGATGGGATTGTGTACAGATGAGGCAGTTTGTTGAAAATGATTCCTGTATTGTGACCAAACCTTAAGAGTATTTGTACCACGGGATTACGTTTTGAAGTGAGGCAGATTGAGTGACAACAGAGAAGACCTAACGTCTCTAAGGATGTGGAAATGCACACTCTTAGTTATACCACAGCATCGCAGGAATCTAGCCAATGTGTTAATTTATGAACAGGAGTGGACCAATAATAATAAAAAAAGTTACACAAGGCAAGGCCACCATCAAATTTCAATCTACATAATAACAATTTCCTCACTGAGATGTTTCCCTCTCCACAAAAACAACAAAACCAACTGATCAAATAGCTTGAAAAAAAAGCTTTAGGTAGACAAACTGGAAGGCATTGAAACAAAAACGGCAATCGGGGCAGGCCATTAATCTTCACCAGACAGAGGTGATAAATTCCGTATTTGGAAATCAGATTTGAGCTGGGTGATCAGAGGTGAGAAGTTGGAAGTATATAAGGAGGACAAAGTACGAGTTACATTGACTCCTAAATACTTGGATCCAGAGGGGATACGCCGAAACGGAGTACCAGATTGTTAAGACTTCATTAGAAAACATTCACTTACAGAAAAAATATTCTTGTAGCCAGATAATGAGCCAAACCTATTTAACGACAACACTATTGGTGATATGCAGGACAGGGTATCAGAAACATACAAAAGTGTGTCATCTACATAAAGGGAGATTTTATTTAAAGGTTGGATAAAAAAATACCACTAAGATGAAGAAGGGATTTCAAGGCTGTTCAGTGATGATAGCGAACAGTGAAGGGGATAATAGACAGACAGACAGACCGACAGATAGACAGACAGACAGATCTGTCTGTCTGTCTGTCTGTCTGTATATATATATATATATATATATATATATATATGTATATATATATATATATATATATATATATATATATATATATATATATATATATATATATATATGTATATATATATATATGTATATATATATATATATGTATATATATATATATATATATATATATATATATATATATATATATATACATATATATATATATATATATATATATATATATATATATATATATATATATATATATATATAGTCATCAGTAAAGGGTTGTCTTCTGGGTTTTACTTTTCCTGTGATGTCACAACAAATGATGTCACTAGATTCCCTGTGGTGGCCTGCTGATTGGACTGACACTGACTAAAGCATTTTAATGGGCACCTAAACTTTGCCATGTTTATTTTACAATTCATTATTTCGATCAGCGATGCATTAGCGGTTGTGATGGCCTGATGAAAACGATTTAAAGAAATCATGTAAACGATGCATGTGTGAGATGTTTGGGTTTAAAGATCTGAACATTCACCTTTCCCTTCCAGTCCCCTGGGGGATGGGATTTTAGGCAAAGTCAGAAATTGTTTGAAAACTCTGTGATTTCAGAAGTGAAACAATGTAGAAATCTGAGTATTATTGTATCACGTTTATTACATCTCTTTAACCTCAGTTATAGAGTTGTGAACACACAACACAGAAGCACATTCAGAGACGAGGGCAACTAAAACTTCCCTTTTCCCACCAAATTTGGATAAATGTCATAATATTCCCATAAAGATTCACAATGGTGCCTGGCACATACACAACATTTACCTCAATAAATTACGTGCAAATGACTAATAATAATAAACGTCTCAGATGAAGAAAAACATTCTGAATCAGATAAGAAATCCTTTTAAAGACTCAAACATAACAGAGGTTAAAAATTAAAATGAAACATAAAAACTACTCAGAATGTTGCGCTTGTGGTTAAATCTGCACAAAGGAAAGTCATTTATCACAGACATCTAAATCACCTGCAGAAGAAAACAGCAGTGATCACAAAAGCTTCACGTTTGGCACCGAACGCAGACGGACATTTCAGCTCTGAAAACATTACAGACAAATACATACAACCTCAGGCTTTGCTGCAGAGAATGTTCTGGATAAATCCGTATTATTGCGCTACATGATCATGTCGTGAGTCTGTAATAAAGACTCGTGCTTGATAAACACGTCTGAGGCAAACTGATCAGCAGTTTCATCAAACACCCGAACAAACTGAAGCTTCACAGATGAGCACGTTTAGATAGTTTCCACAAAAATGAACTGAAAATACACTCCTACAGCTGCAGCAGTCGTAACACCTTCCCTTTATATTATCACTAAAGTGTCAGATTACAGTGTTGACTGGTGATTACATGGACATGTGCTCCGGAAGCACATAGGAGATGTCATCCCAGGGGTGGCGGTACAGACCCTGCTTCAGCCTCTTCTGGTCCAGGTAGTGTCCTGAAAACACATGAAATTTAACAGATGAACTCCCAGGAAACACACCTACTGTTGAGGAGATGCCAGCGTGGCGCCTGACATGACTCACCGATGAACCCCATGCTGCGTCCCAAAACAAAGATACCGTTCAGAGCCCCGATTTCTACAAACTCATCAGCTTCATCCCTGAGACAAACGTGAAGACAGAGGTAACATTATTCATGTCTGGTTATTTTGTTTAAGTAAACACGTAGAAAAATAGAAACAACCCGTTATCTTCCCACCAAACAATCAACGTTGCATGGATGTGCAGATCATACTGAGTCCGTTGGTCCAAGATCAATTCTGGACTTATGTTGGACGTGCACACCAGGTCCACCATTCAGATGCCTAACTATGACCCCATTTGGACGTCCATATGATGTGAAACATTTGGACCTTGGGTCAGACAGCTTTTTGGACATCATGGACCCTGAGATCAGTGGACTCAGTGATCTCCTTTAAAAAGCACCTGAAGACTCACCTGCTCAGGCTGGTTTTGGTGTGACCTTCATCACCCTCTCCTTGTTCTGCCTTCCCCAGGATCCACTGAAGGAAACCTCTCTCTCTCTCTCTCTCTCTCTCTCTCTCTCTCTCTCTCTCTCTCTCTCTCTCTCTCTCTCTCTCTCTCTCTCTCTCTCTCTCTCTCTCTCTCTCTCTCTCTCTCTCTCTCTCTCTCTCTCTCTCTCTCTCTCTCTCTCTCTCTCTCTCTCTCTCTCTCTCTCTCTCTCTCTCTCTCTCTCTCTCTCTCTCTCTCTCTCTCTCTCTCTCTCTCTCTCTCTCTCTCTCTCTCTCTCTCTCTCTCTCTCTCTCTCTCTCTCTCTCTCTCTCTCTCTCTCTCTCTCTCTCTCTCTCTCTCTCTCTCTCTCTCTCTCTCTCTCTCTCTCTCTCTCTCTCTCTCTCTCTTATTCCAAACATGTCTTTGATCATTTTTGAAATCTTTTTTATATTTGAAATGTTTTGTTTTTGTGAAACACCTTGTGACTTTTATCTTGAGAGGCGCTGTAGAAAAGATTGTTTTCTTTCTTCTTTCGTTCTAACACAGGTGCAGGAAGTCATATAGAAATGTTGTTGCTGTTGATAAACTACATGACAGATAACCTTAAGTAAAGCTTTAGTTATTTTTAGTAATACTAAAAACATTAAGTCAGGAATCATTTAAAACCAAATGATCTTCTGACCGTGTGAATCCACCACAGGTTCTGAGCAGGTCCACGAAGGCCACACCGATGAGACCGTCCACATTCAGGATCAGGTTTGGTTTCTACTCAACAGAGAAAACAAACGTTAGAAAACGAGTCAGTTTGTCCACAAATCATTTAGAAAAAGTCAAAACTCGTACTTTAGAGGTGGTGATTTTTTCCACGTCTAAAGCGTAGTCCAGCAGCTGAGAGGAGGGAAAGTTCTGCTTCACAAAGTCCTTCAGGATCTGAACCCTCATGTCGGGATTGTTAATCTGAAGAAGCACAGTGTCGGCCGTGACTCCAGCCTTTCTCATCCAGAACTTTGACATGACCTTAAAATTGTCTCTGCATCTGTCCACTCTCCATCCTTACCGACTTAACTCTGTGTCCAATTCCCATAATCAGCTTCCCTTCCTTCTTCATCTTGTTGACAAACTCCATGGGCAGCATGCCGCTGTCAAACGCGTGGCTGAACTGCTTTGCTGCAGCATCCAAAGCCCCTCCGAAGCGGTCACCCTAAAGAAATACATGCAGGTGTGTCTGAGGTGGACTTTCATCAGGTGTGTAAATACAGTAAATGAATCATTAGAAGTGTCTCACAATGGTGAGAAGCCCAGAGGTGAGGCTGGAGATCAGATCTTTTCCAGCTCTGGCACAAACAATAGTGTTGTGAGCCCCAGAAACAGCAGGACCGTGATCTGCCGTCACCATTAAACACATCTCAATGAACTGGCAGGCGTACTTCGGCAACCTGCCCAAAAACACACAGAATGGTTACGTAGGTCAGGAATATGTCATGATCAGCTACTGCCAGCTACGCGTGGAAGGGTCAGACCTCCTCTGGAACCAAAGCAGCCCCAGAGTTCCTCCCAGGCCTATGTCTGCCTTGAAGACCTCAGTGATGGGCATCCCAGCATAGAGCAGCTCCTGGCCTCTCTCGTCACAGATGCTGGTCATGAAGGAGGCTGGTTTACGGATCAGACCAAGCTCCTGCTCAGAAGAGTGACGAGGAGACAAGGGGTTTAGATTCAAATTCAAAGATACTTTATTAATCCCAGGGGGGAATTAGAGTTTCAGTACACACAATTCAGAGAGCAGACATACATGGGCAAGACACATGACAAGAATTGGTGACTGTGGTCATTCGCAACCCTGAGTCGCGCTACCTTAATAGAGTTAAGAGGGTTACATGAGGATTGGCTCAGGTGGAGGGAAAAAAAGGCACTTCAGAGTTACCCTCCACAGGGAGGGCAGCTTTGCTCTGCAAAAACCACCTCAGACAGAAATGCAACAGACTTCAGACATCACACAACATAAGTGTCCACTAGGTGGGGAGGTCTGGTTGGGGACTCTCCACATGTCAGTGCATGCAGCCGCGATAAGCAACGCTCGTCACCTCAGTCTGGACAGGGGAGGGAGGTTGTTGGGTTTGGCCTGTAAATGGTAAATGGTCTGTATTTGATATAGCGCCTTCTAGAGTCCTGGAACCCCCCAAGGTGCTTTACAACACAATCAGTCATTCACCCATTCACACACACATTCACACGCTGGTGGGGATGAGCTACGATGTAGCACTGACAGAGGTGAGGCTGCCGAGCACTGGCGCCACCGGTCCCTCCGATCACCACCAGCAGGCAACGTGGGTTAAGTGTCTTGCCCAAGGACACTACGACGACAGGCTGAGCGGGGCTCGAACCTGCAACCTTCCGATTACGGGGTGAGCACTTAACTCCTGTGCCACCGCCGCCCCGTCGTTTAGAGAGCATAGTGACTCCTGGGACGATTCAGCGGCCTTCACTGGTCGCAGTTCCGCCCAGGCTGGGATAGGGAGACAAAGTTTGGGGTGGGGGTGGGGAAGATTTGTTTCAGGCTCGAGGGCACCAGATTCAGATAAATTGTTTTGGGGCCAGACAGAGATAATTTCTTCTCTGTCTTAAAGTTCCGTTGGTCCTCAACCTCTCAAAATCCAATAATGGCGTAAATTAATCTATCCCAATCCGTGCTGATACGTCAACTCGCTACTTGATGGCATCCATCTTTTGTGCCAATAATGAATCTTGGCCAAAGTTCCAAGCTTACGACTCATCTCGACAATTATTTGAGTCTGTGAATTCACAGCGCGGTGCAAACCATCTCTGAGCTCCGGGATTGAGCCAATATTCCTCGACAGCTCGTTAATTTTCCGGTAAGCCAGATAACCACTCAGGCCAAAAAGCAGGAAACCTGACACCAACACCACGGATATCCACACGTCTTCAGAATCCTCTACAGACAGCTGGGAGAGGCAGATCAGGTTCCACTGTTTCCAGGAGTCCATGATATACCCAACTGGATCTGTCCCAGAGGGGCATCCGGGAGCCCCTTCTCTCGTTCTCATCGTTGAGAAAATTTTGTCAATCACGTTGAGAGCCCAGCTGACCAGGTCCATTTTTAATAGTTTCCAGTTTCCAGAAAAAATGCAGAAGCGCCGTACACCCAGAGACAGACAAAGAGCCTTGGGATAAGATAGGGAGGAGAGGAGGAAAAAAGCGTCTGGACTCTCCAAGAGCCGGTAGCAAACAGATGATTTGTTTTGGTTTAGTTTTTATGTTCCCACCTGACTGAGGTGACAGGTACATCTTACAAAAGTGGAGGACACATACAACACAGAATAGAGCCAAAGAGCAGCAGGGACAATAAAGCCAGATGTTTTTTCATTAAATGTAATAATATTCTCTTTGTATCATAACATATGATACATAATACATTCATTTTATTTTTTAGTTTAATTCACCTGTTGCTGTCTTCACAAAAAACATGGAGAGATAAACTTTTTTTAATGGGAAGCAGCAGAAAAAAACTATAATCTTTTTTATTCCGAGTATGTCTTTACTTATTAACTGTGTAATTATTTGTTGGGGTTTTACACTTATGTTTTGAATAAATGAGATGAAGTTATGGTTTGAGTGAACATTAATATGATTTATTAACACCGGTCTTCCCTTGGGGGGCGACATTTTCTAAGGGACGCAACTTCAGGCAATATCCCTAACATCAGCGTTATATTCAGTACCTGTGCAATACCTGGATGTATATCTGTATGTCTGTGTCCGTTACGCTGTTTCTTCTTGGAAACTCACCTTTCAAGTTTTATTCTTTTTTCTACTTGCTGAAAGTTTTAATAGTCTACTGCCTTTGTGTACTCACCTGTATTATTTCTCCTATTCTCTAAGTGTATATCAAATCAAATCAAACCAACCTTTATTTATAAAGCACCTTACAGACATGAAACATGCCACCAAAGTGCTGTACAATCAAAATAAAACCAGCAGGGACAACTAAAAACCAACATTATAAACATAACACAATAAGAGCATGTAACAATGTCAGCAACAGCTAACCCAGAGTTAAAAGCCTAACGGTTAAGGGAAGGGCATTCCATAATCTCGGACCCGCTACCGAGAACGTCCTATCCCCTCTTGTCCTCAGCCAAGCTCTGGGAACCGAGTAAGTTATTGCAGTAACAGTAGTTGGTGCAGAACGAAGTACCCGACCAGGAGCGCGTGGCTGCAACACCTCTGACAAATAGGCAGGGGTCGACTCATTCATTGCCTTGAACACCATTAAGAGAAGTTTAAAATGAACTCTGACATTGACAGGTAGCCGTGCTGAGTTGCCAGAATTGGAGTGGTGTGTTTATTCTTTCTCTTGCCTTCCAAAAATCTCGCTGCAGCGTTCTGAACAAGCTGTAGGCGAGCTACAGTACCCTGACTTACACCAAATAATGGGCCATTCCCATCTGTACTGGGTCGGCCCGGGCCGGGTAGCCCCAGTCGGCCCCAGCCTGGCCCGGTTGATTCCACACATCCATGTCTTAAGCCCATGTGGGCTGATTCTACCCACCAATCAGAGGCTTGCTCTAATGGTAGGTGTGAATTTGCTGTCAGCAGTGGGTGTGTTGGCCCTGGTCGGCCTGAAGCAGACCCCCTCGAGAAGAGGGCTGAGAATGAGCCTTGGTTGGCCCGGAAAAATACCAGACCACCCAGATATGTAAACAACCTACGCTACCCGGCCCGGGCCGACCCGGTACAGATGGGAATGGCCCATAAGACAGAGTTACAGCAGTCAAGGTGTGAGGTGATGAAGGCATGAACAACAGTCTCAAGATCTATATATGCTGCCTTAACGAGTGACTTTCCCCACTGTGGGATCAATAAAGCCTATTCTATTCTATTCTATTCTATTCTATTCTATTCTATTCTATGAATTTCTTCTTCCATCTCAAAAACATCCCAGGTCTCCACCGTCCACCCCTTCTTTCAATTGTGCAGATCCTGTTGTATTGATGAGCCTGGATAAGGAGCTGGAGGCGCGTGGCTGGTTACCCAGGACGACCGGGGTATTAGATAACGCTGAGGTGACGACGTCATCCATTCTCTGCTCTTCCCAACCACCCACGACGTTGTGTCATGTCTGCATTACGTTATGTCACGTAAACAATCTAGTTTGTGTTGCCCCGAGAGGTTAGACACGGCCTTCTGGTTCTTTGTTTTTCACGAGGAAAGTGATAGAATTATTTTGTTTGTCGTTTTGACCTCAAGTCCACCCTGAAGCCCCAGATTTTCCATGTACAAAAACTGACGACCCCGGTAATGGTGTTCCTTTGGCGATCTGGAGCAGCCACAGACGGGAAATACTCACTCGAGCCCAGGAGTAATCCATAGGAACCGTGGGAGGAGGAGCCTCTTCAGCAGGCTGAATGACTCCTTTGGCAACAAGGTCATCAAACACAGATCTGCATGGAGCAGGATAAAGCAAAAATCTTTGAATCAGCACATCCTGGCATGGTAAACCAGTGGAAGGAAGATGACTGAGCACTGACTTGATGATCTCTCCCAGCTCATCAAAGCTTCTGGGGACAAAGGCGCCAGCCTCTTTCAGAGCCTTGTTCTTGGCTACTGCCGTCTCAGAAGCCTGGTTGGCACAAGCTCCTGCATGTCCAAACTGGACCTGATGAGGTAGTGTCAAAGTAATTCATTAGAAAGAGCCATTAGGTTTCTTTCCAGCTCTCTAAAGTGAGTCAGATGCTTTAAACTGAATGAGCCGGTTTTACCTCCGAGGTGAACATGGTGGCACAGGTGCCGATACACCAACACACCACAGGTTTTGTGACCCTACCCTGTTTAATCGCCTGGCAAATCTTGTATTCCTCTGTGCCCCCAATCTGTTAGAAACGTCACAAGATGGAGCAGTCGAAGAAGGCAGCAAGCAGCAACGCTCAGAGCGTCCACTCACCTCTCCAAGGACAACGATCATCTTCACCCCAGGAGTGTCTTGGTAGCGTAGAACGTGGTCGGTGAACACAGAGCCGGGATACCTGCAGCGGAGTTCAGCGTTACGCAGCAGCTCAGACCAACAAAACACTCCATGGGTAATACACACCTGTCTCCACCAATGGCCACGCCTTCAAACACACCATCTGTGGTGCGAGAGATGATGTTGTTGAGTTCGTTGGACATGCCGCCTGAACGGGACACGTAGGCCACACTGCCTGGGCGGTAGAGCTTGGAGGCCAGGATGTTGTCCAGCATCCCTCCGGTGTTGCCGATCTTAAAACAGCCGGGCTTTATTCCTCCGACCTAAACAAAACACAGCACGGTTTGAGCTGATGGGAGACAGCAGCGAGGAATCCTGCGTGATCCGACGAGAGCAGAATTGAGACTAACGGTAGCTGGACCAATGATGGTGACACCCTTCTCATCTGCTGCTTTAATGATCTTCCTGGTGTGTGCTTCGGGGATTCCCTCAGCGATGATGGCGATGGTGTGAATCTGAAAGCAGCTGATTGGTTTAATTACACTGAATCGTTTTGACTCACTCAGAAGCTGCAGCGGCGTGCTTACCTGTGGGTACTGCATGGTCTCCATGGTGCTGTCGAAGGCTGAGCGCAAAGAGGCAAAGTTGATAAGGACGTCCACGTCGGGATGCTTCTTCATGGCGTCACTCATGTTTTTAAACACAGGGATGAGGATCTCTTTATGTCCCCAATAGAACTTCTGCTTGTGGTCTCCACTAGAGGGCGGTCAAGTAGAAAACCCTTCAGGACATGCACTGAGAGGTTACATCAGGAGAGCAGAGCGTTTGGAAGGCACGTACGTAAACGGGTAGATCATTGCTGAAACCGACGGCTCCTCTCTGGAGCAGACATAGTCAAAGTCCAACATCCCCTGGACTGCCCGAGTCTGCATCCCCCAAACCAGGGACTTGGTGTGTTTCTTAAAGAGAGTTGTTGCCTTCGCTGAAGAGAAATAAAATCACTCAGACAAAAACAGATTTTATTTTTTGTTCCAGCTTCATCTCAGCTCAACTGTGTGACGACACGATAAAGGTGAAGAACTGATAACCAACGATTCTTCTCACCAACAGGAGCTCCAGATTTAACTTGCTTCATGGGTGAGCCCTCGGCTCCAGCTTGGCCTCCAGAAGAAGGAGATTTTCTCCTTGATGTTGGTGTCTGGAAACAGAACGCTTTTATCATTTAAACTCAGCAGACTTGAAAATCTGAGCTGCTTTAATAACACCTCCATCTCCTCATGCTTAGACTACTGTAACTCTCTTTTCACGTGTCTGAGCAGAACCTCCCTGAACCGTCTACAGGTGGTTCAGAACGCCAGTGCTCGGCTTCTGACCAAGTCCTCCAAACACACCCACATCACCCCGCTTCTCCTCCAGCTTCATTGGCTGCCAGTCAACTTCAGGGTTCATTTCAAGATCCTGGTTCTGGTCTTTAGGACCTTACATGGACAAGCACCATCTTACATTGGTGATCTTCTTAGTCCCTACACCCCCAGCAGGTCCCTGAGGTCCAGTGATCAAAGCCTACTGGTTGTGCAGCACCAGGCTAAAGACCAAAGGTGACAGATCATTTGCTGCTGTGGCCCCCAGACTCTGGAACTCTCTCCCCCTGAGCCTGAGATCAGTGGACTCAGTGGTCTCCTTTAAAAAGCAGCTAAAGACTCACTTGTTCAGGCTGGCTTTTGTATGACCTTCTTCACCACTCTCTCTTTATTCTGCTCTCCCCACCTATTCCACCTTCCTCAGGATCCACTGATTTCCCTCTTTCCTGTTCACTCTCTCTTTCTTAACATTTTTTCTTTTAAATCACGATTGCTTATTTTTGCTCATTTTAAATATATTTTTAAACATTTTCTAAATGCTTTTTTATATTTTTACATTTTTTTATTTTTTGTTTTTGTGAAGCGCCTCGTGATTTTTATCTTGAGAGGCGCTATAGAAATGATATTTTCTTCTTCTTCTATAAAATTGGACCAAGAGCAGCTCTGTGCACTCTACAGACATCATAATGGAGCTGGGCATCCTCAGGCCTACGGGTTAATTCTTGAAACGGACCCACCGTAAGTCTCATGAGACCACTAGAATCCATAAAGGTCCATTCTAACTCCAAACCAACAGTTAAAAACAATACTCCGTTATTTTATTACCATCCAACCGACCGCACTCCTATCTAGCTGACATTCTTCCCAGTGCACATTTTTAATGGATGCCTGAGGGGGGAGACGCGTCACACAGCTGACTGAACTGCACCGTGTCTGAGTAGGAGCAGCGTGATGTCCAAACACAAAAGAACTGCTGGGCTTCTAATAATCTGGTTTACTAAAACAAAGAGACAGCAGGAGCTAAACCGAGTCCTGCACTCACTCTGCACGAAACTAAACTACAATAAACCGACGGCAGGGCTGACTCGGCATCCTAATAACCCACAGGTTGAGTGTGTGTCGTACCGAGGAGCTGCTGCTGGAGTTGAGGAGGAAGTTGGCCGTATGAGCTGCAACAGGAGGCTGGTGGGGGATCGGCCTGTGACCCAGAGCCATGCCAACGATGGCAGTCATGTGGGTTTCTGTGCCGAAGACGTGAATGGGGATCCCGGTGGTTTTTCCTGTAGAACAGTCCACTTGGTGTGAGGCGATCAGGATGAACTTTAACATCTGAATTTAAAAGACAGACTTACCAACTTCCCCCATTACCCTGAGACCTTCCTGGTAGTTTGGGCCACCGCGGCGCACAAAAATGGAGACCTGGTGCTCCTTCAGAGGCCCCTGATAGTCTCTGATGGCTCGAACGATCCCCTGCAGCACAGAGAGAAACGCTCAGGGAACACCTTACATCCCACTGCCAGTGATGGAGCAGATACCCTACCTTAAATGTTGCAGCAACATTTGTGAAGTTTGCTATGCTTCCTCCAATGATCAAAACCTTTCCTGCAGAATTTAAACATTGCAGGGGGTCAAAACAAAGATAAATGTTGTAGAGTAAAAATATAAAGCCATTTTAAAGACCCGCCCACCGTCTGGATGCTTCTCTCTAGTCATCAGAGACAGGATGGTTTTGGCGTAGTCGTAGGTCTGCTGCTCGCTCGGCGCTCCTGAATACTCCCCATAATTCGCCAGCTCGTTGACCCCGCCCAGATCACAGATCGTGTCACTGTAAGATTTTATCCACCAAAAAATCTTTTAACTCGTCACTTTATTTTTTATGTGAAGCAAAAAATGCATCTGCTGAGCTGTTCCTGCTCCTTCTGGGGAAACACGGCACCGTAAACAGATAAAACAGCTTCACAGTGCACACGGGGAATAATTAGTCACGCCTGATCCGTCTGCATGTCACGCTTTACATCCTCGACAGACGGCACTCTTCCCGACTCTCACTGAAGCAGCAACATTCAGGGGCTGATTGGACACTCTGTGCTGCTGCAGCGTCACCCTCCTGATGCTGGGTCTAAATGTGAGCAGAAGAATCATTTACTGAAGAGAAAGTCTAGGTACGAGGAAGCCAACCAGCCTGAAGCTGAATTATGAATTCTGCTCCAAAGGGTCCAAATAAAGTCGACTGGACTTCTTCAGTTTCCTGAAGACGTCTGCTTCCCATTCAAGGAGCTTTGTCGATTCTGACTGGAATATGGAAGAGTCAAGGTTATAAACTGTAGCTGTCTCTTTCTTAATGAGATGGAACTGCTTATGAATACCCCTCCCCCTACCCTCGAGGAGTCTTTGATGTTGTTAAGGCCTATTGTGTCGGGAAGTAGTGAGGAAGGGTGACTAGATGACTAAACCTTCACCAGCATGAATTCTGCTGTTTTATTTGGTTTGGGTGGGGTACCTGTACACGACTGAAGCACCTCCTCCTGCCACCATGGTCCAGATTCTGCCTCTAGGATTCAGCAGAGTCAGTTTGAGGCTGGCACCGCTCTTTGCATCGAGGTCAGCAATGTAGGCCTCCTGGAAAATCGAAAGAATTGAGGTAGGGATGCACCGATGGATCAGCATTCGATCCCAATCGGCCGATAGCGCCCCTGTCGGTTTTGATGGGAGTTTTCAAAATAGATCAAAGCAGACCGATCAGGTAGGGTTGTCATGGTAACCGGTGTAACGGTAAAACCCGGTAAAAAAAAGTTGACAATAATAACTGTCTTGTTTTTAAAAAAACTATATTATCTCGGTGGGATTACCGTGGCTGCAGTGTAGGTGCGGTGACCCTTACCAGCCACCGTATCATCTGCTGAAGTTGCCGGCGGCACACGCGCACTTTGTTGTTTACAACCAAAACTTTCTTGAAGCTAAAGCTGAAATAACAGCCAAAGGAGGAGACGGCAGTGCTCAGGAGGACATTTTTTATCCCTCAAAGAAGACAAAGTGGGAAGTACGGGCATCTTTTGGATATTTGAAGAATGCCGAGGGACAGCTGATAGAAGACGGCTATCCTGTTTGCAGCACGTGCAGAAAAAGTGTCTGTGAAAGGCAGCAACGCTTCACATCTCATGACACATCTGCGTGACCATCACCCACAACTCTACAGTCAACGCAAGGCAAGCTAACGTTAGCGTTTTAGCTAAAATGCGTGATCCGAGGATTTGGGTTGAGGGAGAATGCAACGAGTTGCTATATAAAGCAGCCGCAGCGCCGCTACCTGCATATAAACCGTGTCACGGACACCCCCATGTTGAAATGACGCTATGCATTACGGGGCTCCCAGGGGCAGATAAGAGTTGGTCTCTCTCCGAGAATAATTATGAATTTAACAATGATTACTGCCTGATGACATTTTCCCACATCTGCAAAGCTCACTGGAAGGACACAAACCGAGGACAATATTTTCCTGATATAGGGTTTATTACTCAAGTAAGGGTAAAAAAGTATCTGATTAGAAGGCTACTTGAGTACTGAGTATCATCTGGTCTAATATTTTTAAAATGATGACATCAAACAGACATAAAATAAGAAGTTATGGGCAAATATTGGTATTTTAAAGACTAAAGGGGAAAATGTAAACAAATAAACAACATAATTACAAAATAACACATTTTAGGCTAAATTTAGACACAAACTGAGGACAATATTTCCTGACATACAGGGTTTAATTAATTGTGTGAAAATGTAGCACGTTTAAAAAAAATACCGTGATAATACCGAAAACCGTGGTAATTTTGGTCACAATAACCGTGAGGTTAAATTTTCACACCGTGGCAACCCTAATACAGACCATTTTAGATTAGCTTACATTTCCTTTATTCCCAGATTATGTAGTTTGTAGCACTCATTATAATGTTGTAGAAAATTTCTGGCCAATCCACGTGATCGGTATCGGTGATCAGCATTCTTTGATATCGGTATCGGTGATCGGCAACAAAAAACCTGATCGGTGCATCCCTAAATTGAGGCACTGTTATTCCCTGAATGACTGCACACCACCCAGATCCGACGAAGTTACAGTTATTCTGTTCAAATCTTGAAAACATGTGCAACCATAGACGGTCTCAGAAGATCTCAAATGCCCTGTAAGTGAACTACGGTTGTGAGGAACTCTTACACGGGAAATTTTAGCTCGATGTTTAGAAGTGGCTGAGATGTAGCACTCAGAGTTTGTAAAGTCAGGGAAAAATCATTTTAATCAGATCTGGACCAAAGTAAGCACCAATGGAAATGACAGCTGATGTGATTCATATCAGTGGACGTTTGAGGCAGTCTGAACAACAGCTGGCAGTCTCCAGTCAAAGACACCCACCGTCCCTCACGTCTCCACTCGCAGCCATCCAATTAGTCTAGACCTTCTGCTGCACTGACAACCCGTCTCGGTCAGATCTAGCACGTGTCATCCAAACGCGTCATGTAAACACGGACTCTTCAACAAGTACCCTCACTATTTTTAGCCACGCTTCTAATTTGTCTCAGTCATGACGGGTTAGCCGGTTACACTGTAGTGCAAGCTTGTGAAAAGTGGTCAAGGTTGCAGACTGTTGTTTTGTGTAACACTGATTAGGTGTTTTGACTTTGTCAGAAGGTCGCAGATGTTTGATGATCTTGTAGATCCGTCTGCAGGTGGTTCCACCGTTTCAGACTAAATTAAACCAGATTATTAAGGTTGCTGAAAGATGCTTGTGAAAGGGTAAACGTCCTGTGTTTACACAACTCCTTCTAGAGTCCCCCCAAAATGCTTTGCAACACACCAGTCATTCACCCATGCACACACACACACACACACACACACACACACACACACACACACACACACACACACACACACACACACACACACACACACACACACACACACACACACACACACACACGGTGATGAGCTATGTGGCCACAGCTGCCCCGGGGCACACTGACAGAGGTGCGGCTGCCGAGTACTGGCGCCACCGCTCCCTCCAACTGCCACCGTCCTTCTCAGTGTTGAATATTGGGGTTCCTCAGGGCTACTACTTTAGCCACTATTGCTTTATAGTTAGTGCGACACTAACCTAAAGAAAATTTGCTTATGTTTCTTCCTTTGGCAGATGCTTTCATCCAAAGATTATGAGTTATTTAGCACGTTTTGGTCAGAGGAAACTGGAGAAAGACTCTAGCTAAGAGCTCAGCCTGTGACCTTATTGCTGTATAGCAACAGTGCTAACTGTGCCACCAGGCAGCCCAATGTGGGACGTACAAATCATGTTGGAAACTGTTTGGACTGTCATATAAAAGTTCGTCCTGCGTGGTCTTTCAAAGATCTGCCCTCAAACTGCATAATAAAGTTTAGTGACAGTTTAAGATGAATCTTAAAATTCTGGAACAAACTATGAGCTTTAGATTATTAGCATCAATGCTAATTATTTAGCATTCATGTGCTACAGGTAACAGCTCAGCCAACATTAGTGTTGCATAAAAACACATGCCATTAGTCAGATTGCAGAATTCCTAAATATTAAAAAAAAAAAAACTACCGGACAAAAGAATGTAGCTGTTGCATCATGGGAATCGATGCAGAATGACACCAGCAGAGATGATATCAGGCACTTTCCTGATCTTTTGAAGGAGTCACGAAGAACTGACGTCAGTTTAATGAGATTCAAAAGCCGCAATGTTGGTCCTGGGCTACAAACCGTTGGTGGTCCAGAACTGAAACCAGTGTGTCAATTACAGATTGTGATTTCACTATGTTTGCATGTGACAGTAAAATCATAGGGATAAGTCATGTGGTCTGTTATACCTCTGGCCAAACTCCCTCTGTACATAGTTTTGCTCACAAGAACACAAGATCTGACTCTCTAATTCCTCCTCACCTCAGGATAGGCTTCTCTGCCAAAGGGAGGAGGAAACTCCACGTCACCCCACTTGGATTTACAGATGTAATCAGCAGTGGCGTCGATCTTTGCAGCCATGTCCAGCACATACACTCCATCTTTAGTGACCACTGAGGAGGCAGGAAAATCACGTTTAGGGTCAAAACTCCCAACACCCACCTGCAAAGATGTCATCTCTAAAAGGAGGCCGAGGTATGGAGGTTCGTGCTCAGACGTCGCTGACGCACGTTTCTGCTGCCCCAGCAGGAGCTGCGGGAGGGGGGAAGGTGGGAAGGAAGTGGCTGGATATCAAAGCTGCAGCCACATGAACAGCTGCCAGAGGGCACCCAATTACTAAATCACACACACACAAACACACACACACACACACACACACACACACACACACACACAATCATCAAACAGAAAGAGCATGAAATATTTAATAATTTCCTCCCTCTGTGTTAAAAATGTAGCAGAATCTTCTGCTTTATGATGAAATCTACTTTCCTCTGATGTCTTCGTTCCTGTTTCATAACCTGACCACATATGGACGAGCCGATGTGAGTAAAGCGAAGATGATCTTATAAAACGCATTTTGAGATTGAGTTCTTGTTGTTGTAGATTATCTAACCTACCCAGAGGGTTGATCTCCAGGTATGTGAAGAAAAGGTCCTCGTACAGGTTGAAGAGTCCAACGATGAAGCCGGCGAGAACTCTGCAAAACAGTTCAAAGGGAAACTGTGACTTCTGAATGTCATGTCAGTAAACAATTACAGGATGAAGAAAACTTTGACTTAACTCTTTTTCTTTCAAAGTTTGATTGACTGTATTTGAGGTTACTGTAAAACACGACTGTCAGAATCGAGGGCGTTTGTTCTGAAGAGCAGCTGCTGCAATCTGGAAAAAGTGTCACTCATCAGAACATGAGGTTTACTTCGTGTGAGAGTGCAGGGACTGTGGGCAGCTCTAGTTTGTACAAACACATCCCCTCATAGACAAAAAGTGTGATTTTGGTGAAGCAGGTGAGAAAATCCAACTTTTCAGTTTCTTTTTGACTCTCTGCTTACAGTCAGGGAGTGAGAGACACGGGTGTGTGGTTACCATGGGGATCATAATGAGCCACTCATTACCACGGTGACTAACGAGAATTAGATCCTGATTTTCTTTACAAATAAATAACGCATAATGTTTCATCTTAGATTATAACATATTTACCGTATATTCCGGACTATAAGCCGCAACTTTTTCCCGCGCTTTGAACCACGCGGCTTTAGTCAACCAGAAAGGATGGATGCTGGAAAGTCTAATGAAGGAATGGTTAAAGGAGCGCTACGGAAAGCGCCCAGGAGGATTTTTTTCACAGTAAAATGGCTCTGCTTGTTTTCCCAGCTTCACCCGGGGATAACGACAGCGACACAGAAAAGGTACGTGACGAAGCTCTTCTGAGGCTGTTCAACTCCGACACTGAAGATGATGACTTCAGTGGTTTCAGAGCGCAGGAGGACGATGAATAAACTAATCAATAACTTTTCTGTTTTGTTTGATACTGATCAGTTCAGTTACGTTCGGTTAAACTACGTTTTCACTTCAGTAGATATCTGCGGCTTTTAGCCCGGTGCGGCTTATATTGAGGTGCGCTCTGTAGTCCAGGAATTACGGTAGTCAGATTTATTTCTATAGAGCTCTAAAATCACAGGTGAGACAGAAATACACGCGTTACAGTCTGAAGGATGCCTGTTTGTTTACAACAAATTTATTTGCAAAAACACTCCAGCACAAGTTTAATTTCTGTAATGAGGTTCTGATTGGTGACTTGACTAGATGATCCACATCTAATGTTCTAGTACACGTGACATGGTTCTGTCCACAGGGGGTCTGCAGCGGAGTGTGTCCTGAGACAGAATTTCACTAAAGATCTGAGCTGAACAAGAAACCAGCCCCCTGTAAACTAGCTGCAAACACGTTGCTCCAATAAAAGAACAAAACAATGCATCTTTGTTGTGCATCTTTTTGCGTAACATGTCAAAATAAACAGGCGGGGGTGGGGGGAGTGTAGGGCCTTCCTGTCAGTTCAGTCGGCAGCTCAGAGACTTTGTGAGAGCAGAAGCAGCCAGCAGAGACAAACATAACCCCAGAGAGACTCTACCTCCCTGCTGTCGGCTTCTGATGAGGGGGTGGTGGAGAAGGTGTGTGTGTGTGTGTGGGGGGGGGGGGGGGGGGGATATCAGGGGTTGCCTCTTCAATGTCAGCTGACACAGCGAGTCTGTCCAGAGACTACACCCACAGAGAGAGATGGATAGGAGAGGTCGATGGAGGGAGAGGAACTATATCCTCTTGTATCAAAACACACAGATGTGGTATGAATGGAAAATGTCTGTGGGTGGGGGCTGACTGGAGACTAGCAGCGCTAAAGAGGAAAATGTCATTTGTTTAATGGAACCATGTGGTCATTTATGTCTCCCAGTACACGAGAGGGCTCCCAATCCATCAGTATTAGGACTACGCAGTACCCACCTTTAGATTTCCATTTCACTTTTGGCTTCAAACAATCCCAAAAATGACGTAGTTCACAAACAGTTATTATGAAATGCTTTATGCCACATTTGTTTTGTAACCATTTTCTTATTTAGACTTGATTTCCAAATGATGTGCACTTAAAGGTCGTCTTGTGGTGGTGTTTTATAAGATTAGAGTAAATAAAGCTGGCAGAATGAAGGCAAAACAACATGCATTAAAAATACCATGACCCTTACATGCTTCGTGATGCACAGTCGTGCGATTTTTTTATTATATAGTTTTATTTCATAACAGAAACATCAAAATTTACATGTGAAGTCACTTCCTGTTTGGAACCCTGAGCTACTGTAGTAGCCCCTCTCTTCATTTACAGAAGCACTGTCTGTCCATGTTTCCTTTGTGTGACTGACTGACCAAGTAGGTATAATTAGCTGGTGTCTTTAAATATAATGTCTTGACATTACAGAAACATTTTTTTATTATTCAAAAAAGGCCTGATGCTAGGTTTTTTTGTGGACAACTAGGGGGTTCTAGTCCAATAAAAGCAATTTTGATCTTTTAATTGATAATCTGCACCAAACAACATAATTCTGCTACCTGGTCACATAAGCTGCATTCTGCAGCCTTTAGTATGAGACCAGGCGTGCCTTACACAGTTAAACTTTCTGGGGTTGTACAGGGAAACTTTTGATGCTTTTATTTTGAAGAGTCACACAGCAGTGTGTTTTTGGATGAATATGAGAATTAAATGTGATTTTTATGCCCCAATACTTAAGGTTTGTGTTAATCAGCTGTGATCAGGGATCGTTTAGTGCTATTTTGTCTTTATTTTGTTTTAAAAAATGTTTTTGCGCTATTTTGTATAATTGTATTATTTTCAAATATTATTACTGAAAATCATCAGGCCTACTTGTTTATGAAAACAGACTTTTTTCATAATCAAGCAGCCAAATGATTTTCTATTCAGAACACAGTTTTCACGATTTATTTTAAAGCTCATACATCTAAAATGTTTACATTTCTTCCTTCTCCGCATCATAGGAGGTCTGCATGGCGGTTCCTTGAGTTAATCTCACCCTTTCTTGTCAGCGGGAGCCTTGGCCAGCAGTTCCTTTTTCACCTGCTCTTCACTGATCTTTTCATCCACTCTAATCAGTAGTTTCTGCGCCTTGGCATCCACATCTCCGACATCCACACCACCCTCGTGGTGAAACAGCACGTAGTCCCCCTCTCGAGCTGCGTACACGCACAGGTAGAACTCCTCCACCTGAGCAACAGACCAGTAAAGAACAAACGCTGCTGCAGCAGTTTCTGTCACCAAACCAGTGAAGCGTCTCAAATCTGAACTGGAATCAGAAATTTTAAGACGGCACGATGGGTGGTTCACCTGCTTATGAGGGACAAACGGCTCGATCAGGAAGTTCTTGAGAATTCCTTTGGCTTTTCCCACCTGAGGATCAGCAGAACAGGTCAGGAGGAGACAATACATTACACAAACTGACACTCAATGTAATGGGATTACAAAATTGTAAATGGACCTTGATTTGTTTTCAGGCACAATAAATGTGCTGCAGGGAGGAAATTATAATGACGAAAGTCCACCGCTAGACACAAACAAACTGACATTTTAGAGGGCAAAAAAAGGAAAGGTGTCACACGGAGCGGCAGCTCATTCAGTGGAAGCTGTCACTGGGGGGGGGGGGGTGGCTGAGAATGAAACAAGAGAAAGGCGAGGGAGACAGGAGCATAAAGGTAAACGGTGATCTGACTGATGGCCTTAAGAGGCTCGTGTCTGTAGATAAATCAGGTAACTGCTTCATGGTAACAGAAGAACAAATATAATATGCATGCAGTTTTATTATAAGTCAGTTTTATTCTATCATTTGAACAAAAATGTAACACTTTTAAGGAATATTTTAGGATGTAAAAGGGTAGCAATTTATGAAAACCACTCAAACACTTTCTGTAACAGAAGAAATCCAACATAGCCCGAAGAGTTACTGTAAGTCCAGCAGAACTATGAATCACACTAATAAAGGTAATTTATCTGTGTAATGACTTCATCCCGCTCTGAGAGAACAATAAAAACGACTTCTTCCCCAGAAAACAGCCATGCTTGTTCTCATACGCTGCTGCTGACAGCTTCATCTGGTCAGTGAGGAGAAACCTCTTTTAAAATATCACACACACACACACACACACACACACACACACACACACACACACACACACACACACACACACACACACACACACACACACACACGCATGCTCTCTCTCTCTCTCTCTTCCATCCATCCTGGTTTATGAGGCAAAGCAGCGTCTCAGAGTGACACTGATGGAGAGACTGCTGGTCCAGCGGCCACTCTAGCCCCAGCTGACTGGACTGATTTACCACCGGCTCACACACACAACGTCAACAGCAGCCTTTCAGACAGATATCCATCTTTTAGAAAATGCGTGCAAACCATAAAACCAAATTAATCAGAGAGGTATCAAAGGGATGGGGAGTGAAGGAAAAGGGAATGAAGAAGCAGCAGGAGGGGGAGGGGAGAAGAGAGAGGACAAACCATGGTGTCTCTCATGAGGCGCTGCTTCAGCCACTCTTTGACCCCGTTCAGGTCCAGGTTGACTCCAACCAGACCCAGCTTCCCTCTCCTCTTGATCAGCTGGTCCGGCTTCACCACCAGCCTCTGCAAAGAGGAGGGTCAACAGTCAGATCGGTTGGGTAGATTACATGCAGGCTTGTCTTGAGGACATAAAACATTGGATGACTCTAAACTTTGTGCTTTCAAATCAAGACAAGACGGAAGTTCTCATCTTTGGACCAGAAATCCAGAAAAGGAAATTGCTTAGCCAATCGCCTGACCTGAATGGCATTACATTAATCTCCAAGAACAAAGTAAGGAACCTTGGTGTTATCGTTGACCAGGACATGTCATTCAAATCCCAGGTTAAACAGGTTTGTAGGATTTCCTTTTTCCACCTCTGGAATATTGCTTAGATTAGAAGCATCCTTTCCAGGAGTGATGCTGAAAAACTAGTTCATGCATTTATTACATCAAGACTGGATTACTGTAATTCATTACTCTCAGGAAGTCCACAGAATGTAGTTAAAAGTCTTCAGCTTGTCCAAAATGCTGCAGCTAGAGTTCTGATGAGAATTAAAAAGAGAGATCATATCGCTCCTGTCTTAGCTTCCCTACATTGGCTACCTGTTAAATTCAGAATAGATTTTAAGATCCTCCTTCTCACATATAAAGCTCTTAATAATCAAGCTCCATCATACATCAGTGATCGGATTGTTCCATACGTTCCTAGCCGAGCACTTCGCTCTCAGACTGCAGGTTTACTGGTGGTTCCCAGAATATCTAAAATTAGGATGGGAGGCAGATCTTTTAGTTATCAGGCTCCTTTCTTGTGGAACCAGCCCCCAGCTTTAGTCTGTGAGGCAGAAATCTTGTCTACTTTTAAGACTAGGCTTAAAACATTTTTATTTGATAGGGCCTATGGTTAAAATCTGATGTTAGCCTAAATCTGGACAAGTGGGGGAGTAGAGGGAGGTGGAGTGTACAGTCGGTAAAGACGGCTCTCCCTTGCCCTGCCTCCAACATGCCTCCATCTAAATAGGATGGATTATCCAGAGTTACTGATTTAAAAAAAATCTGCTTTTAAAATTCATTTTGGCCAGTGGCCTATATAGAAAAATTGAGTATATCAGCCCGATATATCGGTCAGCCTATAGTCAAAAAGGGCATAGAGGCAATTTATCACATAATTACATTACATAAAGCTGTAGGTAAAAGGCTTATTTGGCATGCTTGGTGTTGTTTGGAACAAAATTTACACGAGAAATCAAATACAAATCACAAAAATGTGCTGAGAAGATCAACATTAACACAACATCTCAGGAATGTATTTCACCTGCATCCCTGGAGCAATCTGATTCTGTCCAGATTATTGGGGTCCATTTAAAATGGTTTTTACCTCAATCTTTTGTGTTTTTCTCCTTTTTTAAGTCAAATTCATAATAATCTTCCACTTGTTTTATGATACTTATGATCATTTTATAATTTCATGACTTTTAAGGGCCATCAGCCACCACTCATTTAAAAACACAGTTTCAGTACCAGGCACTAAATGAATTCAGAATCAGATATATTTGCCTCCTCATTCCGATAGATGAGTTGTGCTTTATTTAAGAACAAATTTCTAATCTTCTACTCGTGAAATAAGAGCTAAATGAAAGCCCTTCCTGCTGGGCGAAGCCTCCATCTCCTCTATAAGTCAGCTGAAGGGAATGACTCATGACAGAGCAGCCATTACTATCTGGGTGCTCGCCAGTGAGCAAAGAGGAGCGGGTCGAGGGTGAAAGTTAATGTGATTTTCTAATCAGTTCAGCAGCCAGCATCTCCGTGGATCTGCTCTCCAAATCCTCCTTTAACCTTCCTGATAAAGCCCTTCATCTGAGAGGCAGGGGAGCAGCACGCTGACGTCTTACAGCCAGACGAGTAATTAAATCAGCTTTTAATACAGCAGGCAAAAACAAGAACCCAAACCCAGCTCTGAGGAATGTATTTCCGGAGTCTTTCCTCCACTTTGTTCCCTCTAATAGAACTGATCCATCCCTCTGCTGTCTGTTATTACAGCTAACGCGCACCAAGAGGCCACTCGGCTCCAGCGGAGCTGGTACAAGAGTACCAGATACCAGGTAAAGATACCTCATAAACCCAACATGGAGCTGATTTACGCTCATATGCTGCTCTCACCTCCGTGAGCAGCCATGGGTGCTCCTGAGCCAGTCGGTCAAAGTCGGTCTCAGCCGTCACGTTGGCGTAGCGAAACTTGTTCTGGACCGGCGCCGAAGTGCAAATGTGCCTGTAGAGGAACTCCTTTCCTGTCTGTTCTGAGATGGCTTTGGCTGACATGATGGTTCAGGCTGGAGGAAGAGGAAATTCACAGAGAGATAAACAAAATGTAAAACTACCAAAACGCCATAAAGGTGGACTTGGAGAAATGAGAATATGGTTATTCTTTATTTCAGTGATTCAGCTTAGACTGAAAGACCATCTCAAGGCTCAGGAAGCCTTTGCAGGTGTTCAGGATTGATGAGCTGATTAGAGGGTGACACTTTGAGTCTAGGATATTGAACCTTTTCACAATATTCTAGCTGTCTGGGATTTTGAATGTGGGGTTTTCATATGCATGAAGTCATAATCATCACAATCATAACAAATAAAGGCTTGAAATGTCTGGCTTTAATGAGTCTGTCTCACCTTTCTGTTGAATTACTGACATAAATGGACTTTTGCACCAGATTCATGTTGGACACGACTTTTGAGAACGTTTCTCTCAAACATAAGTAATCGATCACACAGAATTAATAGAAATAATTTATTTAAAAAAGGTCAAAAATTGAAGGAATGTACAGCCTTTCATACATCATCATTATAAATAAAGCTTTGATTGATTGATTCATACATCGACTTTTAACTATGATAATATTACATGAAATAATGTTTTGGGACTAGGGTTGTCACGGTGTGAACTTTTTACCTCAGTTATTGTGACCCCAAATTAACACGTTTTTCGGTATAGTCGCGGTATTTTTTTTAAACGTGTTACATTTTCAGACAACTAAATAAACCCTGTATTGTCCTCAGTTTGTGTTTGCCTAAAATGTGTTATTTTGCAATTATGTTGTTTATTTGTTTACATTTTTGCCCTTTAGTCTTTAAAATACAATATTTGCCCATAACTTCTTATTTTGTCTGTTTGATGTCATCATTTAAAAAATATTAGATCAGATGATACTCAGTACTCAAGTAGCCTTCTAATCAGATACTTTTTTTACCCTTACTTGAGTAATAAACCCTATATCAGGAAAATATTGTCCTCGGTTTGTGTCCTTCCAGTGAGCTTTGCAGATGTGGGAAAATGTCATCAGGCAGTAATCATTGTTAAATTCATAATTATTCTCGGAGAGAGACCAACTCTTATCTGCCTCTGGGAGCCCCGTAATGCGTAGCGTCATTTCAACATGGCGGTGTCCGCGACACGGTTTATATGCAGGTAGCGGCGCTGCGGCTGCTTTATATAGCGACTCGTTGCATTCTCCCTCAACCCAAATCCTCGGATCACGCATTTTAGCTAAAACACTAACGTTAGCTTGCCTTGCGTTGACTGTAGAGTTGTGGGTGATGGTCACGCAGATGTGTCATGAGATTTGAAGCGTTGCTGCCTTTCACAGACACTTTTTCTGTACGTGCTGCAAACAGGATAGCCGTCTTCTATCAGCTGTCCCTCGGCATTCTTCAAATATCCAAAACATGTCCATACTTCCCACTTTGTCTTCTTTGAGGGATAATAAATGTTCAGAGCGCTGCCGTCTCCTCCTTTGACCATTATTTCAGCTTTAGCTTCAAGAAAGTTTTGGTTGTAAACAACAAAGTGCACAGAACAGATGATACGGTGTCTGGTAAGGGTCACCGCGCCTACACCGCAGCCACGGTAAACCCACCGAGATATATATTTTAAAAAAACAAGACGGCTGTTATTATGGTCAACTTTTTTACCGGGGTTTACCGCTACACCGGTTACCGTGACAATCCTATTTGGGGGAATCTTGAAAATCATGTTTGCAATATAGCAATATCTCATGTGATCTGTTAGCATTTAGAACATGTGAAGTGAAGGACCCTCAGCTACAAAAATGCTACATTTTAGCCCAATATCTATGAAGCTGACTGAGTTAGAGACATGCTAAAGGTGTGGGACACTCATGTAATCAATACATTTGCAGTGGTCTTTATAGTAGGAATGAATGCCTTGCAAAGTCATACTCTGGGTAAAAAAAACCCTCAGATGTTGTTGTTTCAGGAACATCAGAGGAAAGCTTTACCCCCAAATTCCACTACCTCCGCTCCGGTCCGCCCCCGCCTTCCGCAGCCGCTCGCTTCCGAACTCAATTTTTACTGGTACCCGCTCTACAACGGCTCCGCTCCGGTGCGGAGACCTGAGGTGGACAAACAAGCATGCGCGGGATTTTCGAGATCTTGCGATACAGTCCGAGCAATAAACGCGGAAGTTAGATCCAAACACCCGTTGTGTGGGAGAAGCATCGAAATGAACTGTTTAATCTGCCCATCATTTGTGCTGAGAGATCAGCAGTGTTTGGATCAACAAAGTGTGACTACTTTGATAGTGGAAACTGTATTTATGGCTTACTTTTGTGCATTTAAACTTCAGCCGCCATTGATAGTTGTTAAAAGTTGTTAAACCTGTGCATATGAAACAAAAAACGCGTTTTGTTTATCGATTTATTGTGAAAAACGGAAAGTGTGCTTGCTCCTTTTCCTGTTGGACGGTTGTGATTTCTGTCCATTTACTGCGGAGGTGCTCCGGCGTCCGGCAAAAATAGGATCGATTCTATTTTTGTCGGATGCCGGAACAGAGGGCGGCGCATGGCGCCGCACTGCCGGAGCACGGCCGCAGTAGTGGAATTGCTCTGATTGACTACAACGGGACCGATTTTGCTCCGGCGTTCGTGTCGGAGTGGAGCGGAGGTAGTGGAATTTGGGGGTAACACAACAGGATTTGGAGTCTTAGTTCCTGATATTTGGACATCTCGCCCCTGATAGGCTAATAACAATGTGACTCTACCGCTGACTTTGTCAAATAACGCTGTGTGGTGGAGGTGCTAATGCTAACAGTTAGCTTCTACAAGCTAAGACGTGCTCTGCTGTTTCCTGGATGCTAAACCAAAAACAGCCTTCCCCGTCGTGAGTCAAGATGGATGAGTCCATGAATGTTAAGTGACAGTGTGACGTAGACCTGTCAGGACTTTCCAATCCTAGAGTCGGAAGATAATGCAGGAGATAGGTGTAGGGGAAGAAAACTCTGAGTGACTGATTATAATCAGAAATAAACATTAAAAATGATTTTTCAGTGTTCCACACCTTTAACCCTCTGGAGGCAGGCGTTGCAGATTTGCAACGTTAAAACCTACCTACCTGGTTACTCCACACACGTATTTCATGAGCATTTTTAAACTCAGAAGTTCCCCTGAAGGACTTAGTTGTTCGTCCTTTTATCAAAACTTACTTTGAGCCTGAGAGGGTTAAAGTTGACTGGCTAAAACAGAACTAGGTTGACTCCAAAGGTTAGTCAGTTGTAGGTTTATGAGTGCAGATTACTTCCTGAAGGCTTTAAGAAAACATATCCAGTAGTTTAAGTCTTCTATTCAGCTGTAAAGTCACATTGCTTCTGAGTTTCATTCTGATGCTCTTTAAGCGAACTCCATTATCATCACTAAAAATGTTTAGTTATTTGCTGCTTAGACACATCTAGAGACTCCAACACAAAACATTTACACAAAAACATGGAAAAAGCATTAAAACACACATTATAAACTCTGTTTCCTTCATTTGCAGTTTGCAACGGAAGTCACGTGTTTACAATCATAAATAAAATCTATAAATTTTACTGCAACAGAGGGTGGAGTTGAGACCTTTGGTCATATTTCTCTCACTGACCCAGTGTCCAACACACACCAGCTATTCGGGTCATGTTGTTTTATTCCTGATCTTGTCATTTTAAATAATAATAAGAGATTAATATAAGGGTATAAGTTGCTGGGCTAGATATAAACTATTTACGTAACTGGATTTCTGAGGAAAAGGCCTTTTTCGTTTCATAAACGTTCAACATTTTACAATAAAAATAATATGTAATTGAGAAAATAAGAGGATGAAATTTACATCGTATCTCAAGTATTTCCGTCTGCAATGATCGCTGATGCACATCTATATACAACTACCGGAGTCACCGGAGGCAAGTATTTTCATTTTCTTGTACCTGGAATTAAATTGGCAGCCTTATTAAACCGAGCATACTCTACAGTCGTGACCAAACACCACCTTTAAATGCTTGACAGCTCCTTGCAGGGATGGAGCAGCTGTGGTGTTTCATTAGGCTGAAAGCCCTGATGAGGACCACAACAGTTTCCCCTGCAGCCCTGGCACTCATTTCCTAAATGGATTAGCGGGACTGCCAAGGACCTCGCTCACTATTGATCACTGCTGTTCTTTAGCCACCAGAACGCTGCTTCCAGTCCGGCCAGATGTGGTTTCATCTCAAAACTCACCCAGGCTTCATTCATCATCCGTGTTGTCTGACTAACTGAGCAGTCAGAGGTGTTTAAAGTCACACTAACAACGGTGCACAAGACAGAAATTTAGTTAACTGAAAGGTGCTTAGAAACATTTTAAAGGATGCTCATGCAGAAATGCCAACATCAACTTTTTATAGTCTAATCAGATATATATATATATATATATATATATCTATATAAATATATATATATATATATATATATATATATCTTTGTCGTCGTCGTCTTCCTCCGCTTATCCGGGTCCGGGTCGCGAGGGCAGCATCCCACTAGAGAGCTCCAGACCGTCCTCTCCCCGGCTACCTCCACCAGCTCCTCCGGCAGGACCCCAAGGCGTTCCCGGACCAGATTGGAGATGTAACCTCTCCAACGTGTCCTGGGTCGACCCGGGGGCCTCCTGACGGCAGGACACGCCCGAAACACCTCCCCAGGGAGGCGTCCAGGAGGCATCCTGACCAGATGCCCAAACCACCTCAACTGACACCTTTTGATCCGGAGGAGCAGCGGTTCTACTCCGAGTCCCTCCCGAATGTCCGAGCTCCTCACCCTATCTCTAAGGCTGAGCCCGGCCACCCTACGGAGGGAACTCATTTTGGCCGCTTGTATCCGCGATCTCGTTCTTTCGGTCATTACCCAAAGCTCATGACCATAGGTGAGGATTGGGACGTAGATCGACCGGTAAATCGAGAGCCTGGCTTTCTGGCTCAGCTCCCTCTTCACCACGACAGATCGGCTCAGCGTCCGCATCACTGCAGACGCCGAACCAATCCGCCTGTCAATCTCCCGATCCCCCCTACCCTCACTCGTGAACAAGACCCCGAGATACTTAAACTCCTCCACTTGAGGTAGGACCTCTCCCCCGACCTGGAGTTGGCAAGCCGCCCTTTTCCGGTCGAGGATCTTTCATGGATGAACTATCAAGGAGTCGGAGTACCCGGCCCGGAGGGTTACCGGGGTCCCACCCTGGAGCCAGGCCTGGGGTTGGGGCCCGTGGGGGAGCGCCTGGTGGCCAGGCTTTTGCCCATGGGGCCTGGCCGGGCCCAGCCCAAACCAGATACATGGACTCATCCAACTGCGGACCAACCACCCGCAGGAGGAACATGAAGGGTCCGGTGTAGTGTGGATCAGGTGGCAGACCGAGGCGGGAGCCTTGGCGGTCCGATCCCCAGACAAGGAAACTGGTCTCTCTCTCTCTCTCTCTCTCTCTCTCTCTCTCTCTCTCTCTCTCTCTCTCTCTCTCTCTCTATATATATATATATATATATATATATATATATATATATATATATATATAAAACTGTGAGATTTTTAAAAGTAACTCAGGACCACAGAAATGGTAAAGTTGCAGCCAGTAGCTCATTAGAGTCACCATGGTAACTACATCCCTGTATCACTCAAAACAAGACTCAGTCTACTCTGTATGAAAACTGCAAATAAAACTAAAAACAGTATTTATAATGAAACCACATGTTGTGATGTATAATGTGCATGTTTGGTTTTTTCGTGGTGAAACTGGACAAGATACTTGACAGAATCACAAGTTACAGGCTATTGTTGCCTGGCAGGGATGAAGCTCCAGGTAACTCTAAATCATGACAGCTGAACAAAAACACAGTCACACCTGTATGGTTATAAAAGACTGAGTCATGTAAGGTTCCAGACAACTTTAATTCCTCACACCAGCCAGACAAATCTTCTGACGCTTTAAATATACTAATTTATTAAAATGATTGCAATGTACAAGTACAATAAAGGTAAAATAATACAAGTAAAATTATTATGTTAAAAGTGAAGAACTTAAATTTAAACAATTAAGATTTTAAAATCGAAACAGTTAAATTACCTATAAGTAATATTGCGTATTTAGTTATTTGTTTACCTTGTTTCCTGGTTGTTTTCTTTCTGCCCCGGTGACAGAGGTCGGTAACGGGTGGATGTGTCGGCTCAGCCCGCCTTGGACAACCTGAGCAGAACCACTGGAGAGAGGAGGGGGTTCTGGTTTTGTGTCCAGCGTTCATCAGCCGACAGGCTTGGCTGATGTCTCCTGGCTTCTGATTGGCTCACTCCGCCGGCGCTTCCCTGCTGCGTTCATGGACCGCAGGAACATTCACAACTAGACAAACATTTCACGACATATTGTCGAAATTTTAGATTTGAGATGAGATTAAAATAACTTGTGATAAAAGAGGCTTTGAAAGTCTAAATGACACTTTTAGCTTTTGTTTTTGAGCTGAAGTTGCAACTTTAAACTTTATGTTCCATTTTCTATTTCCCCAGAACGTCACCAAGAAATTGGGAAATATGTGGATTTGATCTGTTAACCTAAAACAATTTGGCAATAACTTGTCTCGTTCTAAACTTCAGTGCAAAATTTGCACAAATAAAATGTAAAAAAATGCCCAATTTGTTCATAAAGCAAGAAAAAAAGAAAACCCAAATGCTTGATTTTTTTTAAAGCTGAAGAAATTACAAGAAAATTTAAGTAAAGCTGTATGTGAAAAAGGAGAAAATATCAGGCATACAAATAAAAATGCTGAAAATTAAACATTCAAAGGCATAAATATTACTAAACCTCATAAAAGCCCGTAAATAAAAGTAGTTATTCTTTTTAATGCAATAGCCAATTCAGTTCATCATTTTACAAAACTGAGATGGGATGACAACTATTCATGGCTCACTGACATTTTTAAGGTCACAAGTGATGCAACACTGAGCTGTGTGTTATTATAGGGCAGCAAAAGGCCTAAAATAACCCCAAACTTCCATCAGGAAGCTGCACTTGACTCAAGTTTAATATACAGATGAATTTCTGGTTATTTGTGAGGAATTCTCCCATCTCAGTTTCATCATTGAGAAACACCTGAGACCTGCAGCATTTACACCTCACAGGTATAAAGCCAAACTGAAGTCAGTTGTGTGGATTTGTTTTCCCTCTCTGAAGCCACGCTCTACTAAAAACGTCCACAATAGTAAACCAATTGTGACCGACCACACACACACACACCCAACTGTTTTATCTTCCCTCAGCAGTCACTAGCACCCCCTGGTGGTGCCTTCAGTAAATCGCTAGCACCCACAGTGAGGGAGTGTTCAGACGGTGCCAACAGTCCTGTGTAGAAACCCAACTGCACGAAGACACTGGGGGGTAACTGGAGCAAAGCATTTTATTTTTATCAAGTGTACAAAAACAAGTGCAAAAATAGTGATTCTTAAGAGCTACAAAGTCAAAGTGGCCCTTCAAAAATTACAGCCAAGAGACAAATTGAAACGCGTTTGCTCAAAGGTTGCGAAGTACAAAAGATTGCAAAACATGGACTTGGATTCACAGCATTTCATAAGTGCAAGCTGAAACAGGCGCCTAGTTCACCAGCACTCTCCTCTAAACTCTGCCGAGGAAGAATCTACCAACGACATTCACTTGCACACCAAGAACTTTGGCCCAGATCCAGATGCCATCACTACTGGGGTGGACAAACACATCAGCGTCGGATAAACTACAGCAAGGTTACGGTTCATGTTATGGATACAGTTAATCAGGCATGCATGCAGTAAAGGTACCTATTTAATCTAACAGGTAAACACTGGTGTGTAGAGAGGAGGTCTATGTTAGTTAAACACGGGTTATGGAGGGTAAACAGCAGCTAACAATTCTCACTAACAGCTCTGAACTACACCGACATCGAGTCAAACTCAAAGGCATCTTAGGTTGTGGTGCAAATTAATGGTAAAAAGGCACACAGCTCGTGGGTTTAGAGAGAAACCCTAAATGCTGCACATACCCTCCAAAGTCAGGCCTACGTTTCACCAGACACCTAGCAGGAAACCTAAAGAATGGCACATTTCAGCTTCTTCTTCTTCTCGTGTTCTTTTTTGGTAGACTGGACCTCCTTGTGTGCGTAGAAGCTGGAGAAGATGGCCGGGGCGCCGATGGACTCTCGGAGCTCCAGCATCCACCTCCCTTCGCCGTAATACCTCAGCGGGCCTAGCCCCATCTCCTCCACCACCTCCCCCTGCGGCAGGGCCAGGATCTGGAGGAGATCCAGGCCCGTCTGAACGGGCTCGATGCCCTCGGCACAGGCGAGGGTGATGTGGGCGCGGCTCCCGCGAGGCAAGGAGCTGGACTCTGCCTGCTTTTCCTCCTCAGCTGGCCACAGCAGAAGCTGCTCCTCGGTGAGCACCACTCGGGCGCCGACGGTGCGGGGCGTGACGAAGAGGGCCACCAGCGACAGCTCAAACACGGAGCCGTAGGACTTTTTAACAGCCTGGACCGTGGGGCGAAATAAAAGTTAAATACAAAACTGACAGTTGAAGGAAGGAATGTGTGAGGAGAACTCTTACAGGATTCTGCGCGTACTCTTTGGCCCCATCAGCTCTTCCATAGTCGCAGTACTTGGTGGTGCAGTGGAAAGTGGACTTTTCATTGAAGTACTGCTCCAGGTCCACCTCCTTCTCAGCTTTTCCTGAGACTAAGACAAGATCTGTGAAATAACACGTTTCAAATTCATTTAAAACCCCATTCAGTGACACTCACAGTCAGCCATGTGCTTTTTGAAGGCATCCATGGTGTCCAGCGTTTTCAGGAAGTCCAGCGCTGTGCACCTAAGCTTGTCCTGCACCGAGGACAGGAGAAACCAGCCGTAGAACAGAGGGATGGACGTCTCTTCCAGCGGACTTGTCATCGCTTCCAGCTGGGCCTCCTCCAGCCTACGGCTCGTCTTATTTTTCAGCTCGGCCAAATCTCGGCTCCACTCGGTTTGTGGCTCCAAGAAGATGGCGACGAGATTGTATTCTTCAGCTATTTCTCCCAGGCGGGCCAGCCGGTCGTGGGTGTGGTTGGTGTCGTCCACCACAACCAGCACCGCGGCAGGCACATCGGCACCACAGCGGGATGCTACTGCGTCATCCAGGGCCTTGTATCCATCGGCAGATGACTTTGGGTTTTCTGGTTTAATGTCGTGACTATCAGCACAGAACACGGAGCACTGGTCTATGTAGGCATCGGCAATGGCTCTGGCCAGGAAGCTCTTACCACTTCCTGGAAGTCCCCTGAGGACAACAAGGGTGCGGGAAACTCTCAGGGCCTTTTTGGTCTCCTCTTGCTCTAAAATGGCAAAAGACAGCGATCCAGGGGCAGGAACCACATTCTCTTCCTTCTGAGGCTTGGGCTCTTTCTGCTCAGGTTTAACAGCTTCAGCTTCCACAGCTGGCTCAGTCTGACCAGGGTCCCCCCTCTCCTGAGGCGCAGCAGGTTCTTCACTTTCCACCTCAGCCAATGCCTCCGTTATGGTCGGTTGTTCAGAAGAAACTCGTTTTTCTGCCACAGCCTCTACTGCTGCTGCTTCTTCTTTAACAACCTCAGCCGATGCCTCCTGTGTTGCTGCTGCTGCTTCAGTTGGTTTTTCAGGGGGAACGTCTTTCTCCTGAACAGCTGCTGGCTCATCTTTCACGGTCTCGGCTTCCACTTTGGTGTGCAGTTGGCTTTCCGCCTCCACGGGTTCTGGAGCTCTCTCTTCCTGGCTGGGTGGCTGCGCTTCGACTGGCTGAGGCGACACCTTCTCCTCTGGCTCAGGTGAGTGTGAAGGCTCTGGGATATCTTCTGGCTCAGGTTCAGACATTTTTACAGGGGACTCCGACTCTGGTGGCGCCACCACACTGGACTCTGACTTTTCTTCTTTTTCACCTTGATTTGTATTTCCAGCAACAACGGGCTCTTCTGCGTTTGCTGCCTCTGCAGCGTGACCATTTAACTCCAGCTGCTCAACTTCTTCCACAGCAGCCGGTGGATTCTCAGGCTCCACGGATTCCTCCGTCACCTCCAGTTTTCCCATTTTTTCCACTACAGCCTCCTCCTGCTTCTGAGTTTCTGACATGTCTGGAATGCTGTCCATCTTCTCGGTATCCATGTCTGACTTAAAGCCCGGTTTTGCACACCAACATGTACCTTAAATACACAATCAAAAACCAGTTATTCTCACCAGACGTGACGGGAATGATGACCAAATCATTTTGTTTGAATTTATGCAACATTTCTACAAGAATATGGTACCAAATGAGCCTTAAATGGCTGCATGCACTCTCAGTGGACATAATTAAACACCATCTGGACTGAGGTCAAAGTCTCAAACAGGAAGTTGCCCAATATCAAAGTTTTATGTACAATAAAAGATTTTAAGATATTGTGCAAGAGCAGGATTTTGGTTCTCATCACCAATTAGCTGTAATTCTAACTTTAGTGTTGGTTTTGTCCAGCAGCCGTGTCAGCTCACACGGAAGTTGAGGCCAAATTAGATTATTCAAATATGAGATTTGAGTTTATGTGGAGGACGGTTACGTCTCAGGTCAAAGGTTGGGACAGACACGAGCTCCAGCTGTAGGGAGGGTCAGACGCGTGCGTCCTCGGTGGGAAACGAACAAAGGGCTAATTAGGAAATTGGAAAAAGGTGCACCAGTGGGACTTTCACCGCCCCGTCAAGTAAAACACACGACGCTGTAAATCTAAGAAAATCGTGTCAATAAAAAAAAGAGGAAGAGGTTTTGCAACAAAGAAACTAAATGTAAAAAAAACGTACTTAAACGCAACCGAAACTGAATTTGAAACCTGAACACGCAAAATAAGCCAACAAAAAAGCGACTTCTGCTTTAAATAAGAAATAACTGATCTTTTGTTTAAATATAAGATGTAAAAAAAACACGTTTACTTCAAGGAAGACTACAGTAAGACTACTTTTTTCACATTCAAGTGTCGAAGGCGGAGCTAAACTGCTGCCAAATGTTATTTTAAACAGAGAAAACTGGAGTTTGGGAGATAATTAGCGACACGTTTTGTTGAGGCGGGGAGTGTCTGGCGTGGCTAGCACCCCCAGACAAAAACAGTTATGCCCCCCGGGCAGGGGACGGCTAACGCGCCCGCTGCAACATCACCAGCAGCCCCGTCGCCAGGAAGCTCCGCCAGCTAGTCACGCGAGTCTGTTACCGAGCAGGAGGACGAACCCGAGAGGAGAGGAGAGACAAAAGCCCGTGAGGAGTTAGCTAGAGCTACGCCCGCTTACCAGTCACCCTGCTGCTGCTGACCACGCGCTTCCCTCTGAGCACAATGACGACGCAGAGCTGCTGCTGCTGCTGCTCCTGGAACACGCGAGCGCATAAAAAAAGAAAAGAAACGGAAACTGCCGGGAACGCGCAACTGGGCGTGGCCAAGGGCACGCCCATGAGGACCGGAAGAACGCGATGATTGCTGAATCTGTTCACAACCTCATATGTTTTATACCCTGCAGATACAATAGATGCACTTTAAAACGCGCTGTTTGAGCTGGAAACGTGTGCTGTGATTGTCTGCAGAGTGTTCACCAGGTAGCTGATGACGAACGATCCAATTTTGTCAAATCTTTATTAAAACGATTCTTACACCAGGGCTGCATGGTGGTGCAGTTGGCTGCACCGTTTCCTTGCAGCAAGAAGGGTGTCTGAATCCCAGCTACAGCCTTTTTTCATAAAGTTACCAAATTCACCACATGCATGCATATTGTCCAGTTTTCTCCCACATACCAAAAACGTGCATTTTAGGTCCATTGGAATATATGAATTCTATTTTGTAGTTTGTATTTTTGTCACCCAAGTCTCTCTGCTGTGGGACTCTTGGGTTGCTGGAAAATCTCCTCAGGGTGCACTGCACAGCATGCACACCAGCACTTCCATGGGCTTTGGTTATAATACCTCAAAATGTTCTCTTCCAATCTGGAACAAAATGGTCTTTTACCTGTCACATCTCCTACACAAAACACTTTCATCTGCTGAAAGTCCCGCTTCTGCTGCTCACGGTTGAAGAATTCCCCCAAAAATATTGAATAGATTTGTTGTTTGGTTTAGGCAAAAATATTGCTTGATTTTAGCACACGCTAAAATCAAATAGTAAATGAAAATAAGTGGTGTGAGCTGTTAACTCAACAGAGCTTTCATAAAATTTGCTTCAAAACACATACAGTAGCCTACATTTGAACTGATAGATACTAAAGTATAATTTATTTATTCTTTTCACCCCATCTATACAAAAAATAAATAAATAAAAGAAACAAACCATAGAATCAAACATGAGAAAAATATACATGAATAACATCGATTCAGGAAATACATAGATGGGAACCATAAACAGCACACAATCATCAAGAGGTAACATCCAGTTTACCAAAGCGTGGGCTCCTAATGGCATCACAAACACAGGTTGTCTCATATGCCATCAACCCTGAACGTTTCACCATGACACTCCAATCTCTCACCAGGACACAGCTAGCTGGCATGAACACAGCGAGGTCTGAAAACACAACTTCTTTGTTAGACGCTCTGTGCTGTTAAATGGAACCGTGTGACCAGACATTCAAGCGCATCTCCACACATTAAAATATCATGAAAATAGTCCAGATGTTTTTGGCGAATCGGGTCAGAAACTTAAAGTCATATTTTACGTAGATTAATCACACATAGAACAAATAGTTAGAGCCTTTATTTTTTGTACTTCTGAATATTGTGGCTATAAGGAGATAAGGAGAACTCTAAGTTGAAACTGTACATCTCCTTTAAGCCCCATGAGATGTCTAAGCTGCAGCTGTTACACACCTGCTTAGACTCTATCAAAACCTGGATGGCTGGGAGCTTTCTACAGCTGAATGAAGATAAGACTGAGATCCTCATCTGTGCCCCAGACAAGCGGGTTCCCAAAGTCAGAGACTCTCTTGGTCAGCTTGTTTCCCACACCAAACCTTCTGTCAGGAATCTTGGCGTGACCTTTGACCCAGCTCTCACCCTGGATTCTCATGTCAGTTCTCTTGTTCGCTCTTCCTTCTTCCATCTCAGGAACATTGCTAAGCTGAGTCCCATTCTGTCCCGCTCTGAACTTGAGACAGTTCTCCACACCTTCATCTCCTCACACTTAGACTACTGTAACTCTCTTTTCACGTGTCTGAGCAGAACCTCCCTGAACCGTCTACAGGTGGTTCAGAATGCCTGTGCTCGGCTTCTGACCAAGTCCTCCAAACACACCCAGATCCTGGTTCTGGTCTATAGGGCCTTACATGGACAAGCACCATCTTACATTGTAAATGGTAAAATGGTCTGTATTTGATATAGCGCCTTCTAGAGTCCTAGAACCCCCCAAGGCGCTTTACAACACAATCAGTCATTCACCCATTCACACACACATTCACACACACATTCACACACTGGTGGTGATGAGCTACAATGTAGCCACAGCTGCCCTGGGGCGCACTGACAGAGGCGAGGCTGCTGAGCACTGGCGCCACCGGTCCCTCCGACCACCACCAGCAGGCAACGTGGGTTACGTGTCTTGCCCAAGGACACAACGACAGCGACAGACTGAGAGGGGCTCGAACCTGCAACCTTCCGATTACGGGGCGAGCACTTGACTCCTGTGCCACCGATCACATTGTTGATCTTCTCAGTCCCTACACCCCCAGCAGGTCCCTGAGGTCCAGTGATCAAAGCCTACTGGTTGTGCAGCGCCAGGCTAAAGACCAAAGGTGACAGATCATTTGCTGCTGTGGCCCCCAGACTCTGGAACTCTCTCATCCTGAGCCTGAGATCAGTGGACTCAGTGGTCTCCTTTAAAAAGCAGCTGAAGACTCACTTGTTCAAGCTGGCTTTTGTATGACCTTCTTCACCACTCTCTCTTTATTCTGCTCTCCCCACCTATTCCACCTTCCTCAGGATCCACTGATTTCTCTCTTTCCTGTTCACTTTCTCTCTTTCTTAACATTTTTTTAATCACAATTGCCTATTTTTTGCTCATTTTAAATATATTTTTAAACATTTTCTAAATGCTTTTTTATATTTTTTACATTTTTTGTTTTTGTGAAGCGCCTCGTGATTTTCATCTTGAGAGGTGCTATAGAAATGACACTTTCTTCTTTCTTCTTCTTCTTTTGTGTCTCAGAAAATTCTGAGTATTGTGAAAAAGTGAAATGGTGAAACTCACGGTGTCACGCCCTAATCAGGTAATTAACTTACAACACCTGCTTCCAGGGCCTCTGAATGATCTGATCAGCAGGCAACACAGCATGGGGAGGACTGCTGAGTGGACACATGTCCAGCGGACAAGTACATCCTCCACAAGGATGAAGCTACAGAAGAGCATCCAACACTCATTCGGAGCGTTTTCTGTGGATGCTGAGGTGCATTAAGCTGGTGTCATGAGCATGTTTTCATATTTGTTTCATCGACAACCTGCTGAGGGTCACGCCGATGGAAACCTCGAGCTGTAAACTGATAGTTTCACAAATACTAAGCATTTGTTCACTAAAATGCTTTTTTTTTTTGAGAATTTTGTTCTAATAAGAAATCCCAGAGGAGAGCTGGGACCTGCTGTGTGAGGGCAGTCTAGACGAGGCGAGATCAACGACTGAAATCACAGTTTTAGGCACCTGAAATGACAAACTCTCAGTGAAGACCAAACTTTAGCATAATTAGTTATCTTGTGTATTATTTAAAATCCTTTGCTCCAAGACCAACGCAGTAAGGATGGGGAGTACTGTCTCATTTACAGCGTTGTCAGTAAAATACATAATAATAAGTCATTCTGGGATAAATATGCTAATTAATAACAAACAACAAATTTCTATAGAAGTGTTTTTATTCAGGGTGCATCACATATAATTGTGTAAGCTGTTAAAACTTACAATGAGCCACACACGTGATATGTTTCCTGAGCCACGAAGAAGGAAATTCTGAATCTTTGTTTTAATAGTGATGGATTATACTGAGCCAGGATTCTCTGGAGGTTTCTTCCTGTTAAAAGGGAGTTTTCCTCTCCACTGTCGCTGCATGCTTGCTTAGTATGAGGATTGCTGTAAAGTCACTGACACTAGTCAGTGACTTGAAGCAATTTGCTGGGTTCCTTATATAGGAAACATTATTTCTGATTGGCTTAATGAACTGACCTGAATTGGAATGTTTATTATGTGAAGTGCCTTGAGACGACTCTTGTCGTGATTTGGCGCTATATAAATAAGCTTGAATTGAATTATAATCCATACTGTAGCTGCTAAAATGTAATTGATCTGGCTCGGTGGCCTAGTGGTATGAGTGTTCGCCCTGAGATCAGGGTTTGATTCCCGGTCGGGTCAGACCAAGGACCCAGTGCCTCCCTGCTTGACACTCAGCATTAAGGGTGGGATTGGGCTGTGTCTGCAGCTCACCGCTCCCCCAGGGCATGGGTCCAACACGAAGAACAAATTTCGCACACACATCAGCGTGTGTCAACTAACGGGATTTTAACTTTAACAGGTTGACCTATTAAAAGTTTTAAATTTATTTTATATAAAAGCTTCTGAAGAAACAACGCTTTGTCCCTGTAAACCCACAAGGACTCTTAACTAAACTAAATAGATGCCAGTAGTCGCCGTTTTCCATAGGTCCAAACGTCTTTTTGTCCGTGACTTCAGATGGTGATTTTCTTTTTGGGACTCTGGTAGTTTGTTCTAAAGCTGAAGTGGTAGCAGCCGGCTGTTTCTCCTCCTCTTGTGTTATTTATTGGAGAACCTCTCACACCAGTGGTGTTCTGTCGCTAAATACGTGAGTGTGTGATGCGTGGAGGAGCCAGGGAGCCGCAGCAGTTCGGTGAGACCGACAACCAGACGGTCCGATGCCAGGGCGCCAGACTCCAGTCCTCGAGGGCTGGTATCTTGTTATTGTTCCCCAGTTCCAACACAGCTGAATCACCTGTGCAGCGGCTTATCAAGCTCTCCGAAAGCCTGCTAATCTCCTGCTAACTGAAATCAGGTGTGTTGAAACAGGGAAAAACAGTAAAACAGGGGTGGGGAACCCTGGTCCATCGAGGGCCGCTATCCAGCATATTTTAGCTTCAACCCTGCATCATCACACCTGATTTCAATCAGCAGGTGATTAACGGGCTTCTGCAGAGCCTGATGAGCTGCTGAACAGGTGAATCAACCACTGAATCAGAAGTGTTGGACATCTTAGGTGTGTTCTTGCTGTGCGTTATTTCTAATTCCATGTTGTCGTTCTTTTTTAAAACACAGAAACGGTTTTGTTACCTGTTATTGACGCTACAGTTTCGGCGAAACTGTAGCGTCAATAACAGGTAACAAAACCGTTTCTGTGTTTTAAAAAAGAACGACACCATGGAATTAGAAGTGTTGGAGCAAAGACGTGCAGGATAGCGGCCCTCGAGGACCGGAGTTTGACACCTGTGGTCTAATGGTTGCTTTCAGTCCGAGCCATGCTATTGGTGGCTTTTAGACAAATGCGAGAGAACTGCTTTATTCATTTATTTTTTATCCTCCAAAATATATGTACAGCTATGCTATGTTAGAACGTTGCTGAGAAGCATAACAACAACGTTTTAGGCTCAGTTGTTTTCCAGATTTGCTGTAACAGCTTTAAGTCACAATTAAAGCTCAAGCTTGAATAAGTGAACAAATCTTATAGAACTAAGTTTTATGTGGGTATCGGTTTCCACCCTCAGCCACCTATTCAGAGTCTTTTTGAACTAGTTCTCAGTAGTTGGATTTTTATTTTGTTATACAATAACAGTGAAATCTGTTAATAAAAGACTTAATTTACTGAAGTAAAGAGAAATGGTTTAGATTTAAAAGCAGCAGGTTTGGTTTATCATTGATCTGTGCGTTGGTGCTGCACTATAGTCTACCTCCTCAGGACCAGACTGCGCCATCTTTTCCTTCAACAAATTAGAGAAGTTGAACATTTCCCTTCATTTGAATCGCAGCTTGCCATTAGGGAGACTAATGGAGAACCACTGCTCTAGACCAGGGGTGTCAAATATACGGCCTGCGGGCCGGATCTGGCCCGCAAACAGGTTAAATCCGGCCCGCGAGATGGTTGTGTAAACTTTATTTTCATACTTTACAATGTAGAGTGAAAATAAACGTATCTTTGTGAGCAAGTTTTCTCTGTAATGAGTATAAATAAAACAAAGCTGTGCTCAAGGCTCACACAAGAACTTGAATCACATCCTGAAGTTGGCTGCCACTCAGGATGTGACTTCTGATATTGATGTGCTGGTGAAAGCTAAAAGATGTAAAGTAAAATGAGTCAAATATACTTTAAGTGCTGCATGAAACTGATCTAGCCATGTTATCTGTAAGCTCTGAATCACTAAGGAATGTTTTATTTATTTCAAATTTTCAAGTACACTTCAGGTGTTGTACTTGTACTATTTTGGATACACTGTCTTCAGGCTCCAGCTTTGTTTTATAGTGATTGTATTAAAATAAAGAAAACAATCTGAAGTTGTTTTTAATTTACCGGTCCGGCCCACTTGGGACTAGATTTTCCTCAATGTGGCCCCTGAGCTAAAATGAGTTTGACACCCCTGCTCTAGACTATCAATGATGGATTGCAATAAATACAAGGAATTTATAATAATACGGTTTACTTCCATGTCCCCGACCTCACGCAGCTATACTGATGAACATATCGTTCAATTCTATCTGGAATTTCCTCAAGCTGCTCTCGGATCCACAATCATCGTCTAAAGATGTTCTCCGTCTGGTAGAAGCTGCTTTGCCTCGTTGAGAGCCTAAAAGGAAAAAATGTCAGCATTCAGAAATGTCTTTAGAAAGGCAGATGGAGGTAAGTAACGACAGAGGAAACCTTCTGAATGGCTCCCAGAGCGGCCTCGTCTTCTGTAAGCCGAGCAAGGGATGAAGCCTTTTCAAAGTGGGACACAGATGATTCAACGTTTCCAGTTTTCACTGAAACAAAGAGGAAGAGAAGGAAGGCTATGTTTAAACCTCAGGGGGGAAGTCTGGTGATGCCGTAGGTATTTAAAAAATAAAATGTTCAATTATTACATTCTGCTTGTGCAATCAAAACGTTTCCATTCAACTGCCACTTCTCGTCAGCGGCTTCCTCGGCCGCAGCAAGGCAGCGGATCCCGTAGTGTTTGGCTTCTTCATACTGCTTCATGTTCAGGGAGCTGGAGCCGATGTTGTGAAACAACCAGGCCTTTTCCAACCCGTCATCAACCAAAGGAATCATCTGTTCCCAGCTGGAGAACAAAGAACATGAAACAGAGTTTTAAGGCTGGTCAGAAAGCTTACGGAGATTCTTTGATTGACTTACAACTCAACGGCTTGTGCAAACTGTCCGGTCTGAGCCAACGTTACACCCATGTTGTTCAAAGCCCTGGACGTGGCTTCTGGAAGTTTGCTGATGATGAAAACGATAACTCAGCATTTGGACTAAATCATGCTTTTGTGCTCATTTTTTCTGCATTCTCACCACCGCTCAGCCAACTGGAGGTCTGTCCGATGGTGCTCCAGTGCTTCGTCCATATCTCCCAGGATGAAGAAAGCTCTGCCAATGTAGCTATGCAGGCTGCCCAGGAGCTCGTATTTATTAGGAATGTCCTCAGTGGTCCAAGTTTGAACCACACTCATGGCTCGTTTTGCCTTCTTCAGACTAGCCTCTGCATTACCACGAGTCAGCTCTGAAGATACAAAAGAAAGGTTAAGAAATAAAAAATGAAAGCAGAGAGCCGACAGGAGCGCGTCCTACCGTTGTCGATCTCATTCAGGCTTTTCAGCACAAACTGAGCCTGCTCAGAAGGTCCACGCCGTTTCTGCTGCTGAGGGGCGACGGGCTTCTCCAGACTCCACAACTTAGCACAAGTATCAAGAGATGTGAGGCAGTCTTGAATGATGTCCTGCAGTCGTTCGCCATGAATCGTCTCACTCCCAACCAATTCTGCAGCGCATTAGATGACCACAACATAAACAATTCATCGAAAGTGAAATAAAAGCCACAGCGGACCGACGTTGAGTCTCATTAAAGGCTTAATACCTTCATCTTTCATCAGATCCTCAAGGAATTTCTTGTCATGGTAAAACTTTCCCAGAAGCGCTTTGTTGGTCTTGTCAGTCTTTGGAGTCTGATTATTTTTCTTCTTGATCAGAACAAAGGCAAAGGAAGGAATGACGGGTTTAACAATGCTCTTAGGAAAACCTGCTATGGCTGTTTCTATATGTGCAAAGAAACCAGTTAGTCAGTGCTGCACAAGGCCCGTGTTCACTAAGAAGCACGGCCTTTTTACGCCAGGTTTCTGAATTTTATTGTCGACTTTCATCTAAATAGTTTAGATTTTTCATGGTTTTTGCACTTTAAGTTCACTTTATTTATTTATTTATTTTGGTCATTTAAAAGGAAAAAGAAAGAACACAGTAATGCAGAATCTCAATTATAGTAACCAAAAAGGTGTAGGCTGAAGCCTAGCTTTTATGCCTATTTACTCAACTACATTACTTCTCAAAAAAAAAAGAAAAGAAATGACAATAAGAAGATAAATGTAATGTAATAATAAAAATGAGAGTGAGATAAAAAAAAGTAATTATGATATTAATAATTGAAATATATTGAGCAACAGCAACCATAATTCAGCAAGAGGAAAAATACCCAGAACTAAAGACAGAACTACAAAACTACCAGTAATATATATATATATATATATATATATTTGGTGTGGGAATAAGGAAAATGTAGAACTCACCCTCTCATCTTTATACAGGAAGGAAAGGTCTTTTTCAGATCCTGTAGGCAGAGAAGATCAAACAATTCAGAGTTTTTATTTTAAAAAAAATGTTATTTCTTACCAGGTTAATAAAAAAAGCTGGGTGAGGTGAACCTCTAAACAACGGAGTCCCTTTGATGCTAATGTTGAATGTTTATCCATGTGTGTGTGTGTGTGTGTGGGGGGGGGGGGTTAATTGGATGGATGAATAATTAGTGTTGAAACATCCCATTTTTATTTACATTTCAGTTTTTAGATGTAACTTTGTAAGTTTGATTCTTAAAATATTTGACATTATTTGGATTTGTCGTTCAGTCATAAATAAACTTGTAGGAAAAAGTGACTTTTTAAATCATTATGAATAGTTTAATAAAATAAATATGGAAAATAATGCTATTTTCCCTTTATTATATCATTATGCAATCTGCACTGAGCCCAGAGAACACCTCCACACAGATGACCCACCAGCCGTATCCTCTATCGCCTGCTGTGCGCACTGCGCGCCGAGCCTGAACTTCTGCATATGAGGCTGGAGCTTCAGTCCTCTGCTGTGAAACACCAACGCCTGTTCAACGTTGCCCGTGTGATATAGAGCCTCTGCCTTCAGGTACAGTCCCTGGAAACAAGCAGGAACAAATCCAGCGTTTCAGCTCAGGGGACAGTACCACGAAGGAGAAAGTTGTCTCACCTCTATGAAAGACTTGTCGTCTTTGAGCGTCTCTTCAACATCTGTGAAGACGTTTTCAAACCTACCCATCTTCATGTAGCATTTAGCCCGTCCGATGAGGCATTTCTTATCCCCTGGCCTCAAATTCAGCGCCTGAACGACCAGATTAGGGTTGTTTCAGTCAAGAGTAGCAAACGAGCGCCACGCTAGTAAACGTCACTCACCGCCGTGAAGCTGTTAGCAGCTTGATGGTACTCTCCTTTGTTGAACATCCACTTCCCTTCGGACAAGAAAGTCAGGAACAAATCCTGAGGATTCTTGTTAGATGCCTTTGACATTTTAGCCCACTAAAGGTTTGCCAAGACGAGCTCAGTCCACAGCAACTTTAGCTTCCGCTGGATGGTAACCTAGCAACCGCGACGCCTGACGGACTGCAATGAAGATAAGGGGCATGCGCAGTCCAGAGGCGCCCCCAGAAAATGACCGCGGATAAATAAAGGTGGCCAGATGTGCCAAGGGAAATGTTGGGGTAGCATCATGTTTAGCCTGTGGTGATGCATTGCTCTTTATCCCCCCCCCCCCCCCCCCCTTAATTAAAAACATGTATTCAACTCAAATGTGAGAAACACAAACATTTCAGTTATTTGAAATGTTATTCCAAAATTTTAGAATTTCATTTTGTGGTTTAATGGTTAGGTATTGCTGTCTTCACCGAAAACTATGGAGATATAAACTTATTTTTTATGGTGAGCAGCAGAAACAATCTTTTAAATTCTGATTTTACTCATTAATTGTATAATTTGATTTTACATTTATGTCTTGAATAAAATTAATTTATGGTTTGAGTGAGCATTTACTCATTCGCTGCCAGCTTTTTCCTGACAAGAAAAGCCCTTCGCTGCCAGAATTTTTCAGCGTTTTTGGTTTATTTAAGAGTCACAGAACGTTGCGCGCCAGGATGATGTCAGCGCCAAAACTAACAAAACAAAGAGGAGACTCACCTCTTACATAAAGATCTGCGCCTTTCGAGCGTTATCCGTTCTTTCATTATCCGTTGTTGAATTGTGATCGGCAGAAGCTTTTCCGGTTCGTGCCTCACTTTTTTTTACAGCAGCGCCCCAAAACGATCTCCTAACACATGGATGTTCTGCTTCCTGATCACGTGACGCATGACGTACGCGGATGAAGATCAGCTTTAGAGTTGAAATGTTTGCTCTCACGGTGCGGGGGCTCGTTACGACGCCCACACAGTAAAAAAAAATGCAAATGTGACTTTAGTCATCATTGGCAATTAAAGAGTTGATATTATTTATTAACAAAGATCTTGGGGGGGGGGGGGGGGGGGGCGCGCACCAATTCTCTAGGATTGGCCATGGCCACCCTTAGGGGACGCCACTACATGCAGGTTTAAACTGGTTTCGCTGTAGTCGAAACAACCATTTCGGGACAAACTCGCAGTTTGTAAATGTGCTAGTGGCTTCACACACGCACAACTCTTTTTACCAGCTTTCATGCTTTTTACAGAACCAACTATCCTGTCCATTTGTTAATAGTCTTAAACCATATTGGAATGTCAATAAAAACACAGAAACTTACCATGGAAACCAGAGATGGCCAACTTTATTGACACAGCTGGAACGTTTTAGATAGTGGGGGCTAAAACTGAGGGCAAATGAGGACATAATTCTTTTCTTCACCAGGAAGTAACTGAAAATTTCGAGGTTTCCGTCCTTCCACAGAGCACGGCTGACCAAGGCAGCAGCCAACACAGAACATTATGATCTTACTCCTGTTCTCTTGTCCATCTACAGATCTGAGTGATATTGGGTGCCCTGAATCAGTCTGCAAACAAGCAGCATAAAACAGTAATGATGAACCAGTAAATCAATCTTCTTCCTGCAATTTGACTTAAAAAAAGGGCTCAATATCAGATCATTTTCAGACACACCTTTATCTTACATTGGTTTCATATGACGGCAAACTTTCAATAAATATACATACGCAAATTAAAATATGAAAAAAGAAAAAACGCACAAATCAATGCTTTACATTCCAGTAAAAGGTACAATTCAGCAAGCTGTGAATGGCAACATCAAACATAAAACTGGTGACACTAAACAAAGCCAGAACTGGCCTCCACTGCCACCTTTATAGTGTGCTTTGGCCGTGCTGAAGGTGTAGGTTTGGGGTTCCAGCTTCTAGATGTTCAATAACCGAGAGCGTCCACAGGCTAGGAGGTGGCAGCAGCTTTCAGTGCGAATTTGTAGCAGTCTGCGGTCAGGTTGACAGATTTTTTAAAGGGCAGCTTACTCAGTGATTTTCCTCAGAAACCATTGATCAAGTTACCAGCTTCCATGCAGAGATCCTCCCGCAGCAGTAAGTTGGGATGAGCAAGACAAAAACTGTCATTGCACCTCAGGAGTTTCCAGAACAGCACTTCCTGCACAAATCCTAAGACACTGATTGAATAGCTGCACATTTTCTCCTTTATCAACAATCCAGGGAACATTCGGACCATGGCCGATTACTGATTTTAAAGTTGTTTTCATTTTTAAAGGGAAAAAAACCCACTTCGTAAACCAGTAACTAACCGATCGGAGGCATCTTCATATCCTTGCTTTAACGGCCGCTAAAATATTGGCTGCATGTGGTCATTGTGTTGCATTCACTCAGTCAGTGACATAGACAAGAATCTGACTTGCAGTCAGTCATTAATACAGATGGTGGGTTGAAGGGTTGACATTGTAGTAAAGTCCTGATGTAGTAACGCTTTACGAAGAAAAGTTCTCGAGTTAACCAAACTGGAAGAAGAAATTTCCCGGTCCGGACGCTGGAACACAAAATCAAACAATAGCGATTATTATTTACCGTATAGCTTAAAAACATTTCACCATTTACAAGATTCCAACACAATGTGAATTACCTTCAAAGCTAAACCCCCCTGGTCCTCCAAAGAAGGCCTTGAAAATGTTGTTGGCATCAAAGTCTGGAGGTGAAAACACATCAAAATCAGCACAGAACACTTATAATACCTCGCTCTGAAGCCTCGTCCGCACCACTCCAGATACTTGATTAGGATTTGTTATACGTCGTTATGAAGAAGTCTCTATTTATCGCTCCTGTAACAAATCCACAGAATTACCCACACAGTGCCACTGGTTGTGTATTGACCTTTTGCACACGGGACCACCCGCTTTGCCATGGCGGATGGCAAAAACACGGTTTACACGTAAAAACTCCAGTGAAGCGAGTCACAGGGTATCTGCAGGTTTAAGGGAGCCAAATTTAAGACTTTTTAAGACCTTTTTTAAGACCACTTTGACCAAATTTAAGCAATTTTTTAAAATTACATTTATGCTATAATTTTCAGCTATTGCCTGGAACCGGTGCCAACCAAGTCGCGAACGTGGGATTAGCCAACCAGTTACCATTAAACTTGCACTTCCCCATGGCAGAAGCTCCCACTAGCTTAACCAGCTAATGTGCTCATCTAAAAATAGTCCCCTTTCACAACCAACTGAATGCGTACGGTTCCGCTTACGCCAACATCGTTCACACAAAAAATGCTGAACACTAACTAGAAACTCACAAAATTTTTATAGAAATAAAAGAATCTTGTTAATTGGGTCTTTGGTCATTTAAGAACTTTGGAAACTGGATTTAAGGATTATTTGTCATTTTAAGGGATTTTTAAGGCCTTAAATTTGGAAAAGCAAATTTAAGACTTTTTAAGACTTTAAGAACCCGCGGATACCCTGGAGTCAAAACAAGCCCGTTTGTAGCCTTTTTTCACTTATTGAGTTGATTCTACAGTAAAATAGTAATGGCTTACTGCACGGTTGGCTGCACTAACAGACAAGAATGTAAAGTCAACTTGTCTCTTCAGATGACTTTGATGGAGACCGAGGACGGATATGAACCGCAGCAGTCTGAGGAAGAGCAGGTCAGGGATAAATGTGATGTGTTTACATTGATAATCCTAACGGATGGATGGATGGATGGATGCTGTAGTGAAATGTGAGATAATTAACTGTAATATTATTGCTCCAATGTAGGATTACGTGTGTTAAAATGACATTTAGTACAAGTGTCGTCGTTCAGAGACATCTGGTCTTATCCTGGTGTGATGGCAGCAGCTGAACCCGGTGACACCACCAGCAACAATAGCTGGCAGGGATCCGGCCTTTTAGTTTTTAAAAATCAGCTTTGGTGTAAAGTGAAATGCTGTTTATAACATGTTATAAATCCAGCAGGTGGAATTTTGGTCGGCAACTTGTTAACATCGGTGAACAGCGGCAACGAGAACATAAGCCAACTTTCGTAAGCTACTTAATACCACTAAACTTTTGTAAACACCGCTCTCTAGGTGCGCTGCTTCTTCTGGTAACTGAACATGGGCTTGAACTAGTAGAAGGAATGCTTGACAAAAAATATATATACATATCACAAAAACAACAAAAACAATTTCAAGCTCTGCTTTTCCCTTTGTTTAGTACTCATGTCAGTCACAGTTTACATGCTTTTGCCAACCAATGGTAGACCCACGTGATTAAGTAATGTCGTGCAAAGGGTCCATTTTGGACACTCCAGAGAGAGAAACCAGTAGGTTTTGGTGTTTCTCAGTTTGGAGAGTAGAGCTACATTTCCTGCTTCTCTATCTTATTGGTTGAAAGTGGAATTAAACAACCTTTCAGTCTATGATGTCATAGCTCCTTCAGCTCCTTCAATGGAGTGTAGACCACTTGGATGTACACTCTGGTTTTAGCTCTTTGCTTTGTCTTTAAGGCTTCATTCAAATTGCAGGCAAAAGTGCATCAAATCTGGAAGATTCGATAGAATACTCGAATACTAAAACATTCCATAGCTGCAGACCTAGTACAACAGGTACACACATAGAGCAGGGAATCTCATAATTGACTACGTTTACATGCAGCCAATATCCGGGTTATGATCGGGTTATGATCGGGTTAAGGTCGGTATTCGAGTTTGAGTTGATCAGAATAACCCGTTTACAAGCATAAATAGAAAGAGTTACCTCTAACTTGCATAACCCGATTTAAATGCGGACGTTGGGGTAGCGTCAGGACGTATGGACTACGTCCAGACGCAATATGCGTCATTTCCGGTTCTTCTTGTTCCGGTATCCGTGAAAACAACAACATGTTTCCCAGTTCGGAAGAGATAGCGACCTCGTTTGTTTGTGCTTTAGTTTCTTCGTCACTCCTAAAGTGTGGTGCTGTGCCGCGACTCGCCATGTTGCTCCCAACTTGTTGTTTACTTCCGGTGTTCTGGCGTGTACAAGACGTCTCGCTACTCAAAAGACCAAGATTCCTTGCGAACAGAGCATGCGCAGAACGCACGCTTTGATGGGGATATCCCGACATGCGTTTACACGACCAAACATTCGGGTTAGAAAAGGGTTACCCCAGGTGTAGTAACCGGGTTTTTAAAAACCCGGTTATGAGCATATGGCGGTGTTTACAAGGACCTGCGGAACCGGGTTATTGTGAATATTCTGGTTTTAAAAGGGTTACTGGCTACATGTAAACACACTGATTGATGCACATCCAGAGTGGTGTGGACACCAGACTTCTCATTTTAACGCGTCACCTCCCACCCGAGGTTTCTCCCACTGCTGACCTGCCATGTTCATGCCATCATCCTCTAGATCCTGTCCGCTGTCATAGCGAGACTTTTTCTTTGGATCTGAAAGAACGCTGAAAGCTTCACCCACTTCCTTAAACTTCTTCTCCTCTTCCTTCTGCACCTCAGGGCTGGCTCCACTGTGACGGTCTAACAGGAAGGAAAGACAACACACAAAGGTGTGTTTTATACTTAATTTATCCTTAGATGACATTAGATTTAAAGGCAAGCAACCATCAGTCACCTGGATGATGTAAAAGTGCACGTTTACGGTATGCCTTCTTGATCTCCTCTTCTGTGGCGTTCTTATCCACTCCCAGTACTTTGTAATAATCTTTCCGCTTGCTTTTCTTCAACTCCAATTGAGCTGACTTGAGGAGGTGTTTATGTTCTGCAGAAAACACAAAAGCAGGTATAGCAAGTAACGCATTTATAAGGGTGTAACAAACATGAACACAAACGTGGCTGGGAGCTCTCAAGTTTCGTTGCCGTCATGTCAACAGAATTTTTTTTAAATACTTTGAGAGAAACGGCCCCAGAAAGGTCATCTAGTTACAGCACAGACTGAAAATGTGTCTTAAACACTTCTAGAGTCATGTCAAGGTTCTTACATCTTGCAAAAAGTCAGATTGTGAGTTAAACACCTCCCAGGACCATAGCAGCAATCATTTACACACAAACAGTACATATATGACTTAAAATACGATAACTTAACTTCCCTTTTCTATAAAAACAGAGCTATAAACAACCCTAATTATACACAGAGGCAGTGAAAATACTATTTTGGTTCTTTTTACAACAAAATCTTTATAAACAGAACCACGTCCACTAAACTAATGACCTTTAACCCATTTTATTTTTTTTAATTTCTAGCTAATTTAGTATTTGATCAGATTTTTCCAAATCTGACTAAACTCATTCATGAAAGACAAATAAGGCATGCAGTAGATGCTAGTTTGAAACAAATGCAACAAACTATCATACGTTGGTCATTGAATTAAGAGGTTTTCTCTGCTTCTTAAAGACAGTTTTAGGTCATTTTGACACACCTTAGTCTCTCAAACTGTTTTTGCCTTTATTTTGAAAAACGTACCCTGGATTGTAGCTTTAAATTTCAGTCTGAAATATTAAAAAGCTATTTTGGGACAGGTTGGTGTCAAAATAGCTAATAAAATGTGTGAATTGTAAACAAGCAAACACGTATGCCCTGGACCATTAAAGATCAAGTTCACTTGTTTTCTCAAAGCATTTGCAGTGTCCTCCAGTATAAATGAATAATTTGTGAGTCAAGCTTTATGGGGAAAAGGCCCTTGGGCTCCTCAGGAACTAGAAGTAAGCCAGAGCCCGTGCTTATTTCGTTGACTAAAGATTTTTGTTTTTTGACAATTTAATTTTCATGCACTAAAATGAAAACATACACACCAATATCGACTAAATTATGACGTATATTGACCGACATGTTCGCTGATGAGTAAGACGACAACGAAAAATACAGAAACGAAAATCCAACCAGAAAACGGACAAGACGGGCGACCGAAAAAATGAACCAATCAGCAAACGGAACAGGCGGGACTAAACGAGAAAAGAACCAGTCAAGAGTTCGGAGCCGGCCACTGTTTGAACAAGCTACCGCTACACAGACATTATATATGTTTAAGCTGGTGGTGGGGGTGGGGGGTGGGGGTAGAAGCAGAGCTGGGGTCTAATAATTATTTTTTTCGTGGCGCTGCTACAGCCGGTATGATCAGCTCTCAATGTTCTAGCAGTGTTTTGTGAGGAGAAACGTTCAGGTGTCCCACCTTGATCAAACAGTCTAATAAAAACTCTAATAAATACACCTGAAAACAATTCTTACCTTTATTTTACCATTAGAGTAGTACATTTGAATGGTTTGATGGTATGATGTCATTTTCTGTCATTTTCAAACTTTCCTTTAAAATAAATACTTCACATTATATAGATTTGTTTATTTTATTAATACTGAGGCACAATTTCAAAATGCCAATGTTCATTTAGTTTTTCCCCAATAATTATCGTTATAGAAACAATTAAGTGTGTGAAATGTGAATTTTTCATACTTCTTTACGGTTTCAAGTAACTGTAGTTAACATTTCCTTTACACAAGTTAAAAATTATTGCATCAGAAGAAAAATGCATTTATTTTAGTTAACTAAAATAAGACTAAAACTAAAACAAATTGGATGACTAAACTGTGTCTAAAATAAAAATTATTCGTCAAAAGACTAAGACAAAAATAAAATTAAAATTTCTTGTCAAAATTAGCACTGGCCAGAGCAGAGGAGAGCTGAAAATGGCGGGAATTCCACCCCCCCCCCAAAAAAGTATTATTTCCTGATATTTGGACATCTCGCCTGATTGGAAAACAGCAACTCGACTACCACCGACTCCCATTTGCTGTGCAATGTTGATCTCAACAAATAACACGAGCCTAAAGCAGCTCTGATGTGTGGTGGAGTTTTTGATGCTAACGGCTCTACTAGCCGAGACGTGCTCTGCTGTTTCCTGGATGCTAAACCAACAACAGCCTTCTCCGTCGTGAGCAACGATGGGTGAGTCCACGGATGTTAACTTACAGTGTGAAGTAGATCTGAAGTAGTCTGTAAAAATCGGAGTGCCCCCCCAGAAGCACATTTATAAACAGAAACGTGAAGTCGCCATCTTAGAAAAAAAAAAACAGAGGAACAGTGTTTATGTGTGATACGCTTGTCAGCCACTAGATGGTGCCATTGGATAAGAGAAATACCCCAGAAAGAAGCTTTAAGTGTAGTATGCAAACTGTTTAGCTTTTTGTAAGTGAGATTTTGGTTTTAAAAATAAACATTAAAACCAAAGTCTCTTCACATCCAGCTGCGTTGATTCACTTTATACGCCAGCTTCAACTCCAAAACACTCGGAAGTCCTTGACGCCATCGCACCTGAAAAGGTCAAACTCATTTCAGGCAAACAGAAAGCTCCACGGAGGTTCACTCGATCGGTTACTAATCAAAAGCGAGAATGTAGAAAAGCAGAGCGCCGATTCAGGAAAAGTAATCTACCAGTTCACTATCAGACCTTCAAAATGCAGCTGCGCACTTTTAACGTGGGGATAAAAAAGGCGAGACAAGCATTTTTCTCAAAAGTCATCAATGATAATATTAACAATTCCCATGTTCTGTTTGCTGCTGTCGAGAGGCTAACTAATCTCCCAGCATAGTTAGTCCAGGACTTCATATCTCAGACCAAATGTGATGAGTTTGCATCTTTCTTCAATTAAAAAAAAAAAAAACACAAACAATAAATTAGCCATTCATTCCTCTAGATCAACTAACACACACAGAGCACTGACAGCCTCACAGCAACAACCTGGCCAGAAGGCCAACTTTCACCCTGATTAGTCCTAAAACCCCGAATGACAAACCTAAATTTCTCGTCCTGCTGTCTGGACAGCCTGCTTACAAACTTCTTTAAAAATGTTTTTAGTTGCCTAAAAGCTGAGGTACTGGAAATCGTTAACTGCTCTTTAATGTCAGGAATCTTTCCTACATCACTGAGAACTGCTGCTGTGAAACCCCTTCTAAAGAACTAGATCCCTCAGTGTTTAACAACTACCGACCGATCTCTAATCTCCCTCTGATGGGAAAAGTCATTGAAAAGCCGGTAATGATCCAAATAAACAATTATGTAGAGTCAAATAACATTATGGTCTTCAGTCAGGCTTTAGACAGCACCACAGTACAGAGACTGCACTGATAAAGGTATTAAATGACATTCGTCTTAACACTGATTCAGGTAAAGCATCTGTCCTGATGATGCTTGACCTCTGTGCAGCTTTGATACTGTGGACCATAACATCCTTCAGGACAGACTCGCAAACTGGGTGGGACTATCAGGCACAGTGCTTGGCTGGTTCCAATCCTATCTCAAAGACAGGAGCTATGCCGTCTCTATTAGGGATCACTAATCAAAGTGGATCACCATGGCATGTGGGGTCCCCCAAGGCTCAATTCTAGGACCACTAGTCTTTAATCTCTATGCTCCCCCTGGGTCAGGTCATACTTAACAACATCGCTTAACATAGCTATGCTGATGACACCCAGATCTACCTAGCCCCATCACTTAGGCCCTGTCCACACGTAGCCAGGGATCTGCACACGAAAATGGATCTTTTTAAAAACTCCGGCCAAAGTGAAGATCTGCGTTTTCTCCGTTTTGGTGTCTGCGTGTGGACAGACAAAACCGGAGTTTCAAGGTCCGCAACGTCACTTTCCGCGACAAAAAAATGCTGACATCACGTGTGCGACCTGTGTTTACACTAGCCGGCAGGATGGATGCCCTCAGAGCTGCGCTCGCTTTATCAATTGTCCAAGCGCTTTTTGCTTGTTTGTTTTTGCAAGCGGAATTACTGCTCCTTGCGGAAGACCACAGACGAAGGACGAGTTTAAGAACGGGGGAAGTACTGCCGCCTACAGGTCTGGCGTGTCCTTAACAACGTATTTATCCGGGTACGTGTGGACAGAGTTTTTTTTTTTTAAAACGAGGTGGTGTGGATGCAAGTTTTTGGAGGGGCGGATATTCGTTTTTAAAATAACCCGGCTACGTGTGGACTAGGCCTTAGTGCCTGTGGGCCACTGGACTCACTCTGTCAGTGCCTGGAACAAGTAAACGGCTGGATGCAGCCAAACTTCCTTCTGCTAAACAAAGACAAGACTGAAGTTATTGTCTTTGGCAACAAGAGGGATAGAATGGATGTCATTGCTCAGCTAGACTCCAGGGGAATAAAGACAAAGACCCAGGTTAGAAATCTTGGTGTTATTATTGACGCCGACCTGAGCTTCTCTGGACATATTAAGGCTTTAACTAAATCAGCGTTTTAACACCTTCATCAGATAACAAGAGTCAGAGGTCTCATGTCCAGACCACACTTGGAGAAACTTATTCATGCTTTTATTTCTAGTCGACTGGATTACTGCAATGGTCTCCTCACTGGTCTTCCCAAAAAAGCTGTGAAGCAACTGCAGTTTGTTCAGAATGCTGCTGCTAGGGTCTTAACATGAACTAAGAGAACGGAGCTCATCACTCCTGTTCTTAGATCTCTACACTGGTTACCAGTGAACTACAGAATAGATTTCAAAGTGCTCCTACTAGATTATAAATCACTCAGTGGCATGGGACCAAAATACATGTCTGATCTCATTCTTGTATATACACATATGGCTGCATGGTGGCGCAGTGGTTAGCAATGTTGCCTCGCAGCACGAAGGTTGCAGGTTTGAAACTCGGCTCGGCTGTGGCCTTTCTGCGTGGAGTTGCGTGTTCTCCCCATGCATGCGTGGGTTTCCTCCGGGTACAGATCCACAGATCACAACATGCCCTATAGGTTATAAATTGTAAGTCGCTTTGGATAAAAGCGTCTGCTAAATGAATAAACAAACACCTAATAGGGCTCTCAGATCCCTTGGAAACAATCAGCTGGTAGAGCCACAGGTCAGAACAAAACATGGTGGAGATGCTTTTAGCTACTATGCTACTCGCATATGGAATCAACTCCCCCATGACCTCAGATCTGCCCCAACCCTAGTGTTGTTCATTACAAAACTAAAAACCCTAATGCACTCATCAGCCTTTGAATGAATTGTTTCTCATCATGCGTCATCTCCACAGTAATCTGCGTTGCAACGGTGTCTTCTCCTTTAGCTCTAAACTGTAAATGGATTTGTGTATTTTAATTTGTGTTTTCATATCGGTCCTGATAATTGTAAAGCACATTGAATTGCCTCCGTTTGAAATGTGCTCTATAAATAAAGCTGTCTTGCCTTCTAAGAGTGGTTCACTTCAGACTTGTCAGTAGAAGTCATTCGAGTCATTTTAACTTCCCTTCAGTAAAAACAAAACAAAACAAATAAAAACAACGAAATGAAAAGAAAATCCATGTGTTCACCTTTTGTCTTCTCTGTCTGGTAGACCTTTTCGTAGTCTCTCACAGCCTCTTCATACTGCTCTGTGTCCATGTAGCTGCAACAAAAACTCCATATTTAAACTTTGGCTGATACTTGAAAATACCAGCAAACTAAATACTAAAATAGTTGGCATCTTAACTCATTCGCTGCCCGCCGTTTCCTGATCAGTAAAGCCATTCGCTGCCAGAGTTTCTCACAGTTTTTTAAAGAGTGACAGAACATTGCGCGCTAGGATGATGTCGACGCCTAAACAACCAAAACAAAGCGGAGACTCACCTCTTACACCAGGAAGAATCCGCGTGTTTCGAGCGTTATCCGTTCTTTCATAATCCGTTGTTGAATTGCGATCGGCAGAAGCTTCTCCGGTTCGCGTCTCAAGGCTTTTTTTTTACAGCAGTCGCCCAAAACGATCTCCTAACACATGGATGTTCTGCTTCCCTATCACGTGACGTGTGACGTACGCGGATGAAGATCGGCTTTAGAGCTGAGATGTTTATTCTCACGGGGCGGGGGCTCGTCCGACGTCCACACAGTAAAAAAATGCAAATGTTGAACGGTTGGATTTAAAATGACGACTTTAGTCGCCAATGGCAGTGAATGAGTTAAATTCAAAACAGTCAGAAACCCTCAGCATACCATTGTGCTCTCCTTAAATAGGCTTTAATGTAGGTCTCATCCAGTTTGATGGCCTTTGAGCAATCGTCAATGGCCTGTTCTAGTTTCTTCAGCTTTCAAAGAAGGAGGAAAAAAAACTGGATGAATTAAAAACTCAGAGCAGAAGCAGGGAACATATGTCTAATGATGTGCAAAAAGGAAAAATGAGCAATGGTGAGAATACAGCAGATTGTTACATTTCCAGGTTTGAGCAAACGGAGAATGTGTGCAGGAAGAGAAATACTTTTGATTGATCAGACTTCTACCTTGGAACCAACTGTGGCTCTGTTACAGTACAGCTTGGCATTAGTCTTGATGTTGTTGGGGTCTATTGTTAGTGCTTCGGAGTAAAGTCCATAGGCAGCCTCAAAATTCCCATCCTTGAATGCTTTGTTTCCTTCCTCCTTCTTGGCTTTTAGTGCTTTGGCATTCTGGAGAAACAAATCACAACCTTAAAACCAACAACAAATCTCAGAAGTTTTACTATTTAATAGATTATTGATTCAAGTTTGGATTGATATTGTTATTCATAAAGATTCTGAATCAATCCTGTCCAAAAAACTTTAAACATCATCGCTGGACCAGGGTGCAAGCGGTGTGCTCCTACTCTGCAGCCTGCTGAAATACAGAGACGTGACTTTCTTATTACGCCGTGTGCGTTTGTTCCATTGTGTTTCAGAATGTTTAAATGGTGTTATCCTGTTTAGTTTGTGTTGTTTCATGCCAACCGCACCGTGCAGAATCGATTTAACACTAGAGGTGCTGAGAGAGAGGAAAAAAAAAAATCGATTCAAGTCTGAATCGGGATTCTTATTTATAAAGATTCAGAATCGATTCCAAGAACTCAAATATTTGGCATGTTACAGGTTTGAGACGCACTTTTGTGATCTTTGTTAGGAGAGTCAGTACTCCGATTACTTTCGTGGTCCCATAAATTGAGATGATTTATGTTTGAATCTGCTGATAAGAGGGCACTTGAATGTAATTTTTTCCATACTCAGAAATTTGAGATATTCTCATATTTATTTTCTAAGTTGATAAATGAGTACTCAGGATTACTCATGTAACTTGTTTCCACACACCGTATTACTTTCAAAGCTACTGTAAGGTAACTACAGATTTGTTATATTTTACAAGGTAAGCAAAAATAAATGTTGCCTTTTGGTCAAAAGATTGTTTCTGTTTACAGTTTTAGAATCACTTTAGTTTACATTGTAAATTAGCATTTTGGAGCATGACCAGTTTAAAGTCTAATAAAAATGTCCCATAGCTTTAACTAACTTGTACAACAAAGTAGTTCATCCTGGAGCAGACACTCTTGGTTAATACTGATTGTGAATCGATTTAAATTGAGAACCGAGAATTGATTCTAAATCGAATCGGCACCCCAAGAATCGGAATCGAATCAAATCGTGAGTTGCTCCAAGATTCACATCCCTATTTAACACTAAAGGCTAGTTTATACTTCTGTCAGCATCAGTATGGAAACACACAACACAACACAACTATTTGTCGTTGCAAGGACTCTCCAACAGGCGGTTAAGGATGGACGGAGAATAGCACAACTTTCTACATATCAGTCAAAGCGATGGAGACCTTGTGGTCTACAGCCTGTGAACGGTCAGAACGCTGCTTCCTTTAACGTCGTTAACAGCACCACCATTCCCCCTCAAAAAAAGGTAACACAAGAGCCAAACATTTCTAGCAACAGACACAGAGCAGACTGTATTCCTTCAGTCACAGGTGTCTAAAGGTTTATATCATTGGACTTTCTTCGTGAGACATTCTTCAAATACTGTATACGCAGCAAACTTTTAAAGGAAATTACAGGAAACGTGAGTTTAAACGTGGTAACTACATGGACAATTTTGTCTGTGTTTAAAAGTCTCTGAAACACATCTGTTGGGTATTTTTAAATGTACCTTTTTGAGACCTAAAAGATGCCCATTACACATCATGAATCTGTGCTGGCTGTTCATAAAAAGGTTGAGCAAAGATGTTAATTGAGAGAACTCTGTACCTCTGTAATTTGAGAAGGTCCGCCTTCTCCCCCCATCCATTTGGTGAATAAAGCCCCTGAAGAACTAGGAGCACACGGGAGTGACGTGGGGGAAGCCTCGGAGGAGGTTTCTCTGCGTTAACTCTCCATGCATTTGGAGACTCAGGGTAAAATGTCTTCCTTGTTGTCATGTGTATTTATTTCAGGTTCCAGGGTTATGGAGGTTAAGTATTATCTACCAGATAATTGCAGAATGCAGGTATACAGAGCAGGTGAGGATAAAGCTTTGAGGCTGAAGCAGAGTGGGGGCTGGTTGAGCCACACACATGGACATTACAAATCAATTTACTCTCTCTCTCTCTCTATCAAAGGGTGTGTCGTCCTTTAAGGTAATATGGGATAAAATCAAATTACCTAACAAGTGGTGAAGAATGCGGGCACGGCAGAGCCGTCGATGGGAAGCTGGCTTCGGGGAGCCGTACAGGCGCCACTTACCTTACCAAAGCCCGGGGAACTAAAATTGTTTCACCGGCCGGCTTTTTAGCCTTGCAGGCAGATTCCCATTCAAGCTCTCGCCTTCCCGAACTCAGGACGAAAGTACCACGGAGAGTAAGTTAATTCATTAATTCATTAAGCTAATTCAGTAATTTGTGTCTGTTTCTTTAACCACTGGCAGTGTGGTTTAAGTTGATTGAGGTTGGCCAGTTGCGGCCGTGTGTGTGTGTGTGTGAACCTCTTGAGTGTATGAGAAAGTTGATGACCGGAAAAAGACGTGTGGAATCGTTTGGCTAAAATTGTTTTGAGTCTGTTTCTGGTAAGGGGAGACTGTGGATCAGCTCTGGTGAGCTCTGGAGAGCAGAGTTCCGGTGGGAGATCGCTTCGCAGTCTGGCAGCTGAATAGCACGCTGAGTGAGTACCTAAATTAAATTGCACCTTTTTCCTAATAACTGGACGACAGTGATTTTACGCTGGTAGTGATTTTTTTTGCCATTCACGCACGAAAGACGTTTCGTGCCCTAGCAGAGGACTGGGCTGAGAGTCGCTGGACTTTGTCCTGGACTCTGTTTGTCTCTGAGGGAACAGAGTAAACGCGAGGGAGGTTGTAATTTGTCCATGTCAGCGAACATGGACCCCCCACGACGGACTGTGGGTTGTAATAGAGTTGAATGTGCAGACTCACTATGTAAGCTCACTGTTGCTGGAATTGTTAAAATATTTTATGGTGCGTACACTAAAATTAATCACCGTTATTTGGCTTAAAGTTCTCAAATCGGTCTAAATTTCCGGTCTATATTATGTGTGTTGTGATTTTTCTGGCGTCATGGGCTGCGTTCCATTTTGCCGGTTTCCGTGTTGTGTATCGTTGAAAGTTGACGCTGAGGACTGGCATGTTAATTTCTGACAGAGTTTTGCTCCGTCTGTGTATGAGTAAAGGTTTTTGGGCCTAACCGGATCTGGTCTGATCTGGGGGGGTTGAGTCCATGTTCTGAATGTGTGTGAGTGAAAGCCTGCAGGTCCGTTTCTCTGTGTGTGTGTGTGTGTGTGTGTGTGTGTGTGTGTGTGTGTGTGAGAGAGAGAGAGAGAGAGAGAGAGAGAGACGTTTTGGGCCGAATTTCTGAAGCCTGAATGTGTGTGAATGTGCCGAGAACTCTGAATGGATGGAAGGTCCGAATGCATGATAATGTGTGTGACTGAAAGCCTGCAGGTCCGTTTCTCTGTGTGTGTGTGTGTGTGTGTGTGTGTGTGTGTGTGTGTGAGAGAGAGAGAGAGAGAGAGAGAGAGAGAGAGAGAGAGAGAGAGAGAGAGAGAGAGAGAGAGACGTTTTGGGCCGAATTTCTGAAGCCTGAATGTGTGTGAATGTGCCGAGAACTCTGAATGGATGGAAGGTCCGAATGCATGATAATGTGTGTGACTGAGGCTTTGAGCCTAGTTTGTTCTGTGTGAAACCTGCAGATTCTAGATAGTCTATGTTCTATGTTTCTGTTTTGTTCTGTGTTGTCTTGTCCTTTATTCTGTACATGTATGAATAAGACTAACATCCTGTGATGTGTAAGTGTGGGTCAGAAGGCTCAGGTGTGTGTGTGTGTATGTGTTTCCTAAGAGATGCTGGAGAAATAGAAGAAAGGAAAAGGAGGGGTGAAGGTTTGAGGGGGTGTATGAAGAGACAACGAAGTGTTATGGGGGATGGTTTTGATAAGGCTGCAGGCCACTAAATGTTTGATGGTTTGGTTAGGAAGAAATGAGAGGTTAGCAGAGAAGGTTAATGAAAAAAGCAGACAGATGGAGAAAAGACAGAATTAAAGAAATGGTTGAAGAAACAGAGAAAGCAAATAGAACATTTAAAGAAATGTTTGAGGAAGTGAGAAGGTTTATTTTTCAAAATTCTAATTAGAAATGAGCAAAAGTTTGTGAGTGAGGCTTCACAGGCTGAATGGTTGCCCAAATATGATGGAGATGATTCACGCGATTGCCTCAAATTAAATTAGATATTCTGGTCTACAGGCCTTTTATTATTTTATTAAAATAAATAAATACTCTTTCTAAAAGATCATGTAGTTAGACCCAAGTAGTTCCCCTAATCTTTTATTGATGGATTTGACTGACCCCAAATTACAGAATTAGAAGGGAAAATTCATGATTTTGTGTTTTAAGAGGCACATAACCTTATAACTAGCTTATGCCATTTTAAAATGACAGACTCTTTAGATTAGCTGTGTAGCAGCTTCTCTGGATCCGAAGATACCTTTTGCTCATGAACTAAGATTAAAAATACAACTTTGACTCAAGATGGTCTCTATTTCACACGTGGTAGGCTGTTCCTTTACTGGAATGTAAACTTTAGACAGTTCTATATAGATAGTTTAAACAGCCCCAGACTAAATATTTCAGCCTGGTGTAAGTGGTTTAATTTGAACATTCTGATTTTATGAGAATCTGATAGATGTAAGCTAGTGTTACCATGTTCGGTATTATTGTTTAGATTATGCAGTTTTGCTTTAGTGGGTTATGATCTTAGGTAAATAGAATTCTACACTATGCAGTAACAGTTTTTTATCTCAGCATTTTATCATATGACTAAATCATGTTAAACTTGGTGTTTCTGCCATAAGTCTGGACACAGGAGGGTGTTTAGATTTTTTATGAACCGTAAAAACTTGCCGTTAAATGTGTCTTATCGACCATTGATAGATTTAATTTAATAGCATGATTGAATCAACACAGTGCTAGATTTTTCCTGTATGCTATTTCTATGCAAATCTTGTTTGAAATGTAAACATCAACTCAGCCCCTGCAGACCATAAATGCTAATCGTAGTATTTTATTTTACTCAACAGTAAGGCTGTTTTGTAACTATTTCAACATTTGAGCTATTACCATCATTTCTTTTCTGTTTGGGTTATAAGGTTTAATAAATCTGAGTGACTTCCTTTTGATTAACTTAGATCCTGTAAATGTGTGAGACACCTACCTCCACAGGAGGGGGTGGTGTAACTGATAAAGTTTTGATTACCTTACAAGGTGGAGACGGGCTAGTTCATTTAAATTAGAATGCCTTTTGCCTGAATGCAAATGTGTGAGCCTAAGCAGCTAAATCAAGCTAGACTGGAAGTCTCTTGTGGCACCCTTTTGTGAAAAACCCTTTGAAGCCTCTGTGACGTGAGTGTGTTAACTCCGCCTTAGTGTGATAGAATCTCTGATAAACTCCTTTTTTAGACAAGCTAGTGTTAAAGAATGTGTATGTGTTTTATTTCATTTGTGAAAATTTAGGACAGACCATATCTGACTAGTTTCATGCTAAACCAGACATCAATGTTTATTAATTTAAACAATTAGGCAGCACAACTTTTGGGTACACTGTTTTCCTAAATGCAAATTGTTCCCTATGCAAAGACAGGTTGGGAGACTCCTTGATTTATGTCCTGCTGTGATGTGATGTGCAACTCGATTAACAGGTGATAAAGATCAGTGGCTGGCTGCATTGGTTCCTGCAGAAAACATCAGAGGACACAGATTGGACACAAGACGCTTTGTGCCCCATTGACCCTCAACAACCAGGAAGGTATTGTGATTGCAACACAAGATGGTTTGCTATGTCATGTCCTGATACTCTCTGAATGCAGGAATGGCAGACTCAGAAAAAGACTTCAGAGGATCTGAGTTCCTTTGGGCAAGCAGCTGTGGAAGTTGAACGCATATCTAACTGAATGCAAATTGGTCTGTGTCTGTGGCATCCTGCTGTGGGTCTTTGCAGCGTTTGTGACTTGAAGGTGTGCTCAGAAGGAAGTGGAGCCTACAATCCAAGATGGAGGAAGCACGAAAGACATGGCTAAACTGCTGACTTGCAGTCTAAGACGGAAGTGATGTTGCGAGTCCCACATGCCAAAGACAGTGGCAAGTACGGGGTCAAAAGGTGAGCCACACTGGACTGGCTTGTGCGAGCAAAATCAGCCAGCCGACAGGAGCTGGGCTGCAGGTCAAAAAACTGTGGTCAGAAACAAGGGTCACACAAGGGTCAGGAGACTGACCCAACCTCTTTGCCCCACCCCTGGCTTGGAAAGATGGGATTGGAGGAGAACAGAGTGAAGACAAGCCCATCAGATCCAGAAGCCTTCTCGGGAACATTGGAGAGAAACTGAAGAATGCTGCAAAAGATGATGTAATGACCTGTGTTAAGAAGAATGCTGCATGTAGTGAAAATGACACCAAATGTTTTGTGTTGAGCTACAAAGTGTGTATCTGGTAAATGACCCCATGACCTTAAGCTGGTCCAGGAAGGGTATATAAGAACAGCTCTGAACAGCAGAAAAAGATTCGGAGATTCGACAGCAGCTGGGGCAGAGGACAAGAAGAGACAGAGCAGATTTGGAGGGGTCATCCCCCGTCCAAACCTGGATGGGGGATGACAGAGGACTCTTGGAAGAAAAGAGAGGTTCAGTTCTTGGGGAGATTCTGAGAAGACAGGAGCTAGTGTAAACTAACTCTTATTTAATCATTTTGAACTAATTCCTCCGTGGGGGATAGCAGTTGTTTTTTACTTTACCCATTTTTGTATTTTGATTTTGTAATAAACCTTTTTTGAAAAAGAAACATAATCCTGATTCTTTCAGGTTTTCTCTAAAGCTTCACGTTTGGAGCCCTGGCCATAAATTGCACAGAGGTAAGCATGTCGATGATCGGTCTCTGAATTATCGGGACTTACTTTACAGTTTATAATAGAATAATATAAAGAAACCTTAAGATAAGGGAAGTTTTAACTTCCCCCTCCTTGCGAGTAACGAGTTGTCTTAAGGGCGATAAAAGCAGAATATTCGAGGTTATTTTGGCTCTGATTGCAGGTTGAAAAAGTCTTTAATCAGCTGGAAGGTTGGATTAATAAATAAATTGATAAACTTATGTTAGCCTGATCAACTAGCATAAATCATTTTATAGTTACCAACCTCCCACATAAGCTGTTAGAGGCGCAATTAATTCCGGGTAACCCAAACAATTGCTGAGAGGCTTGGCTTGCCTCCAGACTTCTCTCTAGTATCTTAACCAAAAGGTAACGAGTTTAAAAGAAGTGTAGTACTCTGGGGCTGGCTATTCGTGCAAGTCATTTCACCTTTAAAATAAAAGACAAGATTCTAATTAGATGGTCCAAACCAGGATCTAGTACTATAATACTCGCCGACATCCCCTCGAACCCTGATGGATGCACCGTCTCATAAGTTCTAACGGAACTGAGTTTTAAAGGAACCGGTAAATGGGACGGGCACGCGACAGTGACACAAACCACCGTCACCGGCTGAGCTAATGTTAAACCACAAACCAAGTGGATCAGTTAGCTGAAACCGGTACCAACCTGTGAGCTGATGTAAAACCACAAAACCCGCTGTGGGCCAGTCAGCGCTCTCAGGAAGTGACCTGCGTCGACACGTCAGCGGGACGACGCAAAGCTGAGAGCACAGTGTGACCGAGATATCACACCTGAACTGGAGATGAGGTGCAGAGGTCAAACACCAACTTCAGGAGGGAACCAGAACAGGTCAGCCAGTCACAGAAAACTCAAAACCTGTGACACCTGTTCAGTCCTACAAGCGATCGATTGCAGCACAGGAGGTAACGACGGATGTGGAGCAGAAGATCCACATGTTTGATGACAAATGATATGGGTTACTTTAATAAAGCTAGGAACTCAAGGTTATTATGTAGGTTTTGGTGTCTAGATTATTCATTCCTAATTCCAGGTTTTAACTCTTGCTCTGGGTTTTGTTGACAGGATAATCATTGCTCAAAGGTAGCATTCAGGGGGATAAATTAATGAAGCTAGAAATACAGGATAAAATTGGGTTTGATGTCTGGTTTAATGTTGAACTAAAATCCGATTGATTAATTGGTCATTTCAAATTCCAGGTTAGGTGTCCTAATTTCATGTTAATGTTGTTTTATTTGTTTAATCTTTTATTGCTCAAAAAGTCACATCAGGAGGGAATGTTGGGTATTTTTATAAATGTACCTTTTTGAGACCTAAAAGATAATCTCTGTGTTGGCTGTTCATAAAAAGGTTGAGCAAAGATGTTAATTGAGAGAACTCTGTACCTCTGTAATTTGAGAAGGTCCGCCTTCTCCCCCATCCATTTGGTGAATAAAGCCCCTGAAGAACTAGGATCACACGGGAGTGACGTGGGGGAAGCCTCGGAGGAGGTTTCTCTGCGTTAAAGCCGGGCGTACACTGTGAGACTTTTTCACTCGCAGCGTTCAGCTTCAGCTCAAACTGTACGACTTCCTCGCAGAGCAGATCTCACGAGTCGTGTGCTCACACTGCACGACCCAGTTCTCGCATGCGACCTGACTGCTCACACTGTACGTCTGGTAGCAACACGTCGGCCCTAAAAATGTGCTAAAAATAGCCGTTTTTACTCAACACGTCAGACTTTTTTGTCTTGCCTGTTGTCCTTCGGGAGTGCTGCAGGAGGACACACAGGGATTTATGGGGGTTGGATGAGGAAACGAAATAAAGAAAGTGAATCTGTGTTTTGTGATCAGTTTAATTTGGCATGAACACGACAAACACGCTTTCTTGACAATCTTTGCGAGTAAAAAAACGTGTAGAAACAAAAACGAACAGCGTGTTATTAGGGAAATAGCGAGCGACCGGCCGGTGTTGATGCAGGATTGCGCGCGCATGCGCCGTGAGCGGTTCTGATACTTTTTGGGTCGCAGCTGCTCGCAGCGCCGCTTCAACAGTGCGATACCCTCACGAGGGACGAGCGAAATATTAAACACACCAGAAATCCCTGCGACCTCACGACTGCTGATCGGCGGCTGGTCACGTGGTGTTAATCGCCTCTCGTAACCCCCTGTACACTACACGACCGCTCGGCGCAAAACTCGCCCCGATGTCGTGGATTCTCGCACGACTGGAAAATCGGCTCAAAAAAGTGAAAAAGTCGCACAGTGTATGCCCGGCTTTACTCTCCATGCATTTGGAGACTCAGGGTAAAATGTCTTCCTTGTTGTCATGTGTGTTTATTTCAGGTTCCAGGGTTATGGAGGTTAAGTATTATCTACCAGATAATTGCAGAATGCAGGTATACAGAGCAGGTGAGGATAAAGCTTTGAGGCTGAAGCAGAGTGGGGGCTGGTTGAGCCACACACATGGACATTACAAATAATCAATTTACTCTCTCTCTCTCTATCAAAGGGTGTGTCGTCCTTTAAGGTAATATGGGATAAAATCAAATTACCTAACAACATCACATTGTAAACACACTAGAAACATGACTGCAATGATGGCAGGATACCCCAGAAAAGTGCTGTCCTTGCAGAAAATTGCTCAACATTGACGCACCAACAGAGAAGTAAAAAAACATCTGTCAATACATGTGTGTGTGTGTGTGCGCACGCACAAACTTGCTGACGGAGAAGTATAAACTAGCCATAATTAGCTACCGTTAGTCTTCGTGTTCAATGATAATGTTACTGGTTTATGTGAATACATGTTAAAGCCACACACACACACACACACACACACACACACACACACACACACACACACACACACACACACACACACACACACACACACACACACACACACACACACACACACACACACACACACACACACACACACACACACACACACTGTAAATCGATTTGAATTGAGACTCGATTCTGGATCGAATCATCACCCTGCGGGTTGTTGAGTCATAACCCTACTATTCAATATAAAACAGACATTTATCAAATAAATAAATCATTCAACAGTTGGACCACTACCTAATTCTCATCAACTCACTCTGCAGGCGAGCCGGGCCTTGTCGTGGTCCGGAGCCATTCGCAGGGCCTGGACAAAGAACTGGACTGCCTTCTCTATACAGTCCTCGTAGTACAGACAGAGACCGCGAACATACAGAGCGTCTGCATTAGTGGGGTCCATTCGCAGGATGTCACTGAATTGAGGCAAACACATGAAGTTCTGTGATTTTCGATCTGTATTTAATTTAAATCTGATGGAGATTAAATCCAAAAACCTCTGAAGTACACATTTCTTAAGTGCTTTTCATTTCTCTTACATCAGGTTTCGATAACGCACTCCTACCTGGCTACAGACTGTGCCTCTGGGTATCGTCCCAGCAGGGCTAAACACTCGGCCTTCAGGATCTTAAACTTGTGACAAGCTGATGCACACTCCAAGGCACGGTCCATACAAAAGACAACCTGAGAACAAACCACAGCGTTCTTGTGTTTGGGCTGTCTCATGTTTCATTCTCAGACTCTACAACACAAGTCAAATGAATTTGCTTAAAGGCTAAAAGAGTAGTTCACCATTCTGAAGTCTCTCTTTTCAAACCCGATCTCTGCCATCCTCTCGTACTCCAGGATGGATTCTGCGTTCTTTAGCTGCAAACGGATCAGCAAAAATCTGGCATTTACCCACGAGGCCTTTCAGCAACACTGACGGCTTCTACAACAGAGGATAACCTAATCAGCTCTACAAATCAGAGGCTCACTCACCTCCTGCTGGGACTGACTGTTATCCGGCTCCAACTCCAGAACTCTCTGGAAACAGCGGCTGGCAGCCATAGCATTACCAAGACACAGGTGGCACTTGCCCTCTCGCAAATGTCCCTGTAGGAGAGATGCACGTCTGCCATCTTAAAGGATATTTCAGACATTTAGAATTGTATTCCTGCATAAATTCTACATAATGACCATCTGCACTGTTGTAGATCACTTCCTGAATAGCCTCACGTTAAAGAGTTTAGGTCCTCCACAGTTCCTGAACAGTCTCTGGTGATCTGACACCAAGCTCTAATGAAGAGACGCTCCTGGAGATCTGCATCGCTCCAGTTTATCATCTCAGCTGGTTCTGTTTACAAAAGCAGAACTTATGGCCCATGTTTACTCTCATCATCAATAGGTTTTCCTGCCGGAGCTCGGCAGTGACTCTCCACGTAATCATGACACCTCCCTCTGTTGCGCCAAGGCACAATATGCATTCACCTATTTTCACCTATCGCGGCCAGGTCTGGAACGCATCTACCGCGATAAACGAGGGATCACTGTACAGGAACTGATTTAGACTTGGGATTACACTACATCCAAGCACTACTATAAGCCACTGCTGCAAGGTGCAAGGACATGGCACACTGACCACAAAACTCACCGGTTATTGTCATTGTGGATATCTACTGTCACAATTATAGTAATTCATAATAGCCCCCAAGGATTTAGAGTAAATACAACATTAGCACTACCTTAGTAAGGCCTACAGGGGTACTTTGTTGTAATGTAGTCCCAAGTCTAAATCAGCTGCAAATCCTTTGTGGTATTATTTTTATTTGCAGTCAGTATGATTATTGAGGTTCACACCAAAGGCTAGCTGTTACCATTAACTCATTTATGCTAAGCTAAAGCTAACAGAATACCCACAGATTAGGTGAGTGTCTGGGCTGATTAAAAACTACTTTTTCTCCATTGATTCAACTCTGGAGAAGATGGCAACAGATGAAATGTATTTTAAGGAACGGCATCCCTTAGTCTGAACGCATCAAACATCTTTTACATTGGTGGGATTTAGCATAACATTTATGCTCATAAATACCCACTGAAATAAATGAAAGCTGAAGGTGGTGCAAAAGGGTTAGAAAGTGAAGCTACACAAACTCTTTAAGATGACAGAAAAACATTTTTGTCGGATGCTTGAACTAGCCATTAGCTCACCAGTCTAAGCCAGTCAGGAAGCCATCCACATCTCTCCATACCCACTGCAGAATCACATTTGAACTCAACAAAAACTCAGACAGTAACTTCTTATGCACACCATACCTTCACAAAGGCGTTATCTAGTCGTACTGCTTGCTGGGAGTCCTCTAAAGCCTCTCTGAACCGACACAGCATCATTAGTGTGGCTGCCCGGTTTCCATAGTAACTTGCATTCTTCGGACACAGATCTGACAAAAAAAAGATTTTGTTTTTGAGTACATGTTTCTCACGTAGAAAACCCCACCAACGATAGACGATGGATGAAAGAATCTTATAAAACAAATGTTTACCGATAGCCTTGGAGTAATAACTGAATGCCTCTGTGTAATCCTTCTGGATATAAAAGACATTGCCTTGCTCTTTAAAGCCCTCCGCTTCCCTGTGGAGAGAAGGCAGAGAAACAGAAAAATCAGAGCAAAATGAGATCAGGTCAGTAATGATTTTTTGCCAAGAATTAGGTCAACGAGTAGTCATCTCAAAGCACATGCCATGTATTTCCATTGGGGTTAAAGGCTGTAAAGCCATCCATTCAGCTCCCTAAACCACTTGTTCACAGTGAGGCTGATAGTTCCTGATTTTATTCCGAAACTTGAAATTTTCTTGAAGCATTTGTGCCATTTAGTTTGGAGAAGGGCTGGGTGACATGGCCTAAATGTATTGAGCAGTTTGCCTTGATGACCATAACTGGATGATAACTGCCAGTACAGCAACAGTTGACTGTTCCCTTTAACAACATTTTGGATTTGCTCGCTGTCACCAGCTTCTGCTGTCCACTACCTGCTGCCCTTGCCCACAGCTCCAACATTTGAGTCATCTGTGTCCTCACCATCTCCCTTCAGGTTACAGACCAAATGTTGTGGGGTCACGTGACTTTGTGTAGGTTGTTGCCAACCTACACACATCTTTTCATTGTTTATTATCAAATTTATTGACATGGGAATAATTCTCGATAAGAGTGAGACATTTCGATAACGATACATTTTCGATTTATTGCCCAGCTCTACATATTACCACCCAATAACCTGAGAAAGAGAATTGGAAGAAACCCTGAAATGAAATATAAAATGACTGGTACTATGAGCAACTTGCTTTTAATGGATTCATCTATAGCAGAGGAACTTATTTAGCTAATTTGCAACAAATATGATAAATAAACTGAAAGAGTTCCATAGTTTTTGAAATTTTTTTGTATGGAACAACACAATATATTGTTTTTGCAAAACACTTAATAAGTAGCATGACTTCTAAGTTTAAGAGTCAAGCCAATTTTACAGCCAACAATTTACCCATAACGTTTGCAGATCTCTACAGAAAATGTTTAACTGATCTAAAACCACAAACAAGAGTTGTTTAAAACTCCATTTTTACACTCTTAAGCAAGAGTGTTGATTAGTTCCTAACCACACCTCTACTGCAGTTTGTGAATGGCGTAATGTTGTCCTTGTAGACCAGGTTGTTGATGAAGACACACTTTGTGTTAATCTCGATGCTTTTACTAATGTGAGACCTAGCAAGAACACGGATGAATTAAATCATTATAAAATGGAATAGGTTAAGAATAGTTCAAAACATTTGTCTTTAACCACATTGTTTGGCTTTTATACTGATCTAATGGTAACTAGAACCAAACCCTCACTGACCAACTAAATGGCAGACTTGTCAGCATCTTTTAGAAAACTTGATCAAATTCAGCAGCGGGTCTCAATCCTGGTCCTGGAGGAGCTTTAGGTTTAACCCTCTTTAAACACACCTCATTTCAAACAGCAGGTAATTAAAAGGCTTCTGCAGAGCTTGATGACCTGCTACACAGGTGATTTGACCACTGAATCAAGTGTGTTGGAGCAAAGAAACAACAAAAACATGCTGGATACCGGCCGCCCAGGACCAGGATTGAGAACCACTGAAATACAGTGAACACTACTAAAGCAGAGGCAATCTAGATTCTGCTAAAGCAATCAACTTATCAGATTCAGGGAGTTTGACTCCATGTTATACGAGATGTTTTAGATGGCTCAAAAATACACAAATTTTCTGATCTTCACTACACTAAAATTAACAAAAATGTTAATTCCTCTTTGATAAAACATTGTGTTTTATGATTTGTTGAGGGGATGCAAATAAAGACATAACAGAACATTTTTTACATTAAAAAAATAAATAAACTCCTCCCAGTACTTCTAACTTGTTTATTTTTGCCCATTTCTCAAAGTTTGGACGCCACTGATTTGACTGTCCTGAAATACTAAACTAAATATTTTTCAACAACCACTAGACTTTAAACTTTAGATTAGCTCCTATACAATACACCAGTTATGCTTTAATGACTCACCCTCTGAAACCTAAAATTGACTAGAATATCTTCTTTGCAATAAACTTGCTTTGATACATCTGGATGGTAACTAGAGGCTTGCTGAAATACTCCTAACCAATGCAGAACATCTGTGATTATAAGGGACAGTGCCTATGATGCATTCCAGAATTTTCCGGTCTGCGTTAGCTAAACATAGAAAGAGTCTAAACAGCAGCCAACCCGTAGCTATTTTGTGAAGCAGGCAAGGCGAGCAGAGCCAGGAACATATGACACCATGCTCCGTGCAACTGCCATGACTTTATTTGGATGGCTTAAAGCTTAACATCACGACCACACAGTCAGAGAACAGTGTCATTCTACAAAATCAGAAAATACGGCAGTGGTGCAAAGGCCCAAACAACGCTAATGCTATGAAACTAAAAACAAATTCAGATCCTCGTTTAAATCCGGCAGAGAAGTTAGAGAAGGGGAACAAGGCTATCGAACGTTAGCTTACAGTTAGCAATAGCGCTAGTTAGCATTTAAGTGCGACAAGAAAACTCCGATGACAAGGCAGTTAAAACACACGTTGGACTAACAAGTTATTTGTGTATCCGATAACCATTGACAACAAGGCATTGCCATTTTCAAACCTTTCTATATCCTCGTCAGTGATGAGCAGCTCCATGTCAGGCTCCGCGTTCGAAGAATCACAGCTGTCTGTCGCCATTTTACCGTCAATGAGAATGGGCGGGGTTTCATACTGCGGTGTTACGTACGCTGTAAACAGGAAGTCACAGTTTTGCAAGAAAACGTCATTACGTACACTGTAAACAGGAACTAGCCCGCTAGGTAAGAAAGCAGTCTGTCAGTAATGTTAAATAATACTACAAACCATTAACTTTTGCCAAGAACGAAGCTAGTCAGTGTATGTTTGACGACATGTACTAAGTGTTGTCAGGTTTGGCTTACGTCCATTGCGTACACGGTGACATTGTAGTTGCGTATCTTATGAAAGCTAATGCTAGGCTAAAAGCCCACAAAGAAAAGCAACTATGTTCATTCTAAAATTATTTACTCAATTTTGACATTAATAGTTAATAAAAACAAAAGAGTTTTATTTAGCCAACGCAATGGAAAGGCTAGGAGATGGAAAGGCAGAGAGCTAGCAGGATGTTTTTCTCATTTTGTGACTCAGCTGTGTCTGGTTTTGTTCGTTACACCTTGGAAGCATTTTATGTTTGATTTGGGTCGACTATGTTGCATTTGGGGAATGCTGGATCCTGTCAGTCTGCTGTTCATTTTCACTTGCTTTTTTATTTTTATTTAATTTTTATGTATTTTTACACTCATTAAAAGACTTGCTGTTGAAATAAAAGAAAACAAACAGGAACACCTCTATGGCTAATATATCAGCACTTCTGCAGAAACGTCGTTTGGAGCCTCCAATAAGGAGGAGGTCAAAATTATTCAGGAAGTGTCCCAATTGAAAACAATATCTGACCTCTTTGCTTTATTCATGTTATGAAACAATTATCATTGAGCAAAGGTATTGAAAATAAACACTAATTGTTCTTTAATCAACATTCTGACAAAACCGCCTTAGTGTTTACGGTCTTCAGACATGGGAAAGAGTTTTTACAACTCCGTTGTTCACAGATGCCAGATCACTGCATGACACTGATGCTGTTAATACTTATAATGTTTATAAAATAAATTAAAATCACACTGCGACTGATAATAAATTTATTCATGTCATTTATGACATTTACTCTTTTCTCTACAGTTTTAATGTTAACTGGCTCAGCAGGGTTTAATCTGTTTGTTTTATTCCTTCAACAGATTTTCCTACTAGGGACTAGGACGTCATCATGGGAAAAAGCTGTAAAGTAGTTGTGTGTGGTCAGGCTGGAGTTGGTAAAACAGCTGTACTGGAACAGCTGCTCTATGCCAATCATGTTGCAGGTATGTCACCAGGCTTCTGTAAAAACTGAACAAAGATGATCAAAATTGTCTGAGAAAAAGCTGTTTCTGCGTCATTTCATACAATAATATGCTTCTGCAACAGACTACAGCTCAGAAAATAGCACTCATTGATACAGACTGGTTGAAAAGAGGAAAAATATTCAGTATGGCAGGCTGTCTCTGTCTGTGAAATAATGTAATAAAGCTTGACACAAATGTTGGAGCTACTTGGGTTACTTACAATTGATGGTTATTTATAAGGTTTAGTTGTTGGTTAAGGATATTTTTATTTTTGCTTGTTTTGCCTGTGAGAACCAGCCAGGAAGAACAGAGGTGTTTTATTTTCTAGAAACGTATGGACTAGAGTTGGACCAGCATGCACTGGGGTGTTTTTTTTTTTTTTTTTTTACCAGAGCAGGAGAAGCAGCAGGAAATGGAGTTGTGTATCATACTTGCCAAGTTGGATGAACACACACCGCCCCCTGTGGCCAGAATACTGCATTTACAACTTCTGAGTGCCACAGACCCTAGAAAAATTTTGAGTTTACATGCCTGGCTCTGCAATCTGGTTCCAGCACGTTTCCTGCTTGTTTTAGACCATGAACACAGCTGATTTGTTTAGTTTAATAGTGAATCGCTTCTGTAGACACTAAAAGTGGTTTTCCAGGAGCACTACTCGGATTAACTCGGACCGATGCAGCTCAGCCCCAAAACTGTTTCCAAGGGCACGGTTCGGTATTTCACTCTACTATCTCCCCTATTTTTAGTCCCTGCTCTGTTGAGGTACCTGGCAAGGTACCTGGCAAGGCTGAGTCAGGCCATCATCGTGATTCTGGCCGCTGATTGGCTAGGGGGAAAAGTCACTGGTTGCTCTGAAGTTTTTTGCCTTACGTTTCACTGCCTGCAGCCATTCCCTGGTTCGGAGTCTGACAAAAAGCGACAAAAATTAAATTAAAATTCTATGACCTAGTGGACTACAATATTTCTAAATTTATGAATAATGCAAAAAAAAAACCCCTTCCTAAAAATTTACTTGATTTATAAAAAGACAGAGTAAATATGAACTAAAAGGACATGAATTATTTACAATACCTAAGCGTAGACTAATTATAAAGGAGCGCTGTGTCTATATATGGAGTTAAAATATGGAATAAGCTAGATAATGTAATCAAAGATGCGAAAACGATATTTACTTTAAAAAAACGAATTAAAAATGAAATACTGGAATCATATACTTGATTAAGGTGTTAAAAGACAAACACACAGCAAGGAGATATGTTTCACTTGTACTTTTACCACAGATAATAACAGACACTAAAGGGGTGCTAAAAGCGAGCAAGGCAGTTTTGGCTTGCTTTTAGCACCCCTTAGTGTCCGTTTGTAGAACCAAAACCAAAGTCTATCTTTTTGCTGTGCCTTCGTCTTTGTAACACCTTAATCTAACAGCTGAAACGTCTCCCCAGCCTTCATTAGTGTCAACAAGAGTGATTCATCACTAAATTAAACAAATCAGCTGTGTTCATGATCTAAAACATGCAGGTAACATGCTGGAAGCAGACTGCAGCGCCAGGTATGTCAGCTAAATTTTTTTTCCTCCCAACAGAGCAGCCCACCAGTCTGAAGTTGCAAGTGGAATATTCTGGCCACAGGGGCAATGGGGCTGGGTGGCCTTTCATCAACTCTGTCAAGTAGCTCAACCAGTTGAGTGGGTTGTCCACTAATCGAAAGGTTGCAGGTTCGATCCCGGCTCCGGACAGAGAATTCTGCTGTTGTGTCCTTGGGCAAGACACTTAACCCACGTTGCCCCACGGTGGTGGTCGGAGGGACCGGTGGCGCCTGTGCTCGGCAGCCTCGCCTCTGTCAGTGCGCCCCAGGGCAGCTGTGGCTACATCGTAGCTCATCAGTGTGTGAATGTGTGTGTGAATGGATGAATGATGCACTGTAGTGTAAAGCGCCTCGGAGTCCTTACTCTGAGAGGCGCTATACAAGTGCGGGTCATCTATCATTTAAGGGTCATTTTAGCAAATACTGAGAAATCAAGAAAATGATTTAAAAATAGGAAGGAGTTGCAAAGTATCCCTAAACATCATGTTCAACCAAATATTCCTGAATTGTGTCTAAACTGTTACAGGTTCAGAGCCCATGGAGACCCTGGAGGACATTTACATAGGCTCCATAGAGACGGACCGGGGCACCCGAGAGCAGGTCCGCTTCTACGACACCCGAGGCCTCCGGGATGGGATGGAGTTTCCTCGACACTACTACACGTTTGCTGATGGATTTGTACTCGTCTACAGCATAGACAGCAAAGAATCCTTTAAGCGAATGGAGGCTCTGAAGAAAGATATCGATCGTCACAGAGACAAGAAGGAGGTGAGAACCGCTGAGTGCCTATGTGAGGTTTTATTAAAATATTACGTGTTATTCATCATAACAATAAAAATCTTATTAGTTTGTTGTTTTTGAGGTCAGGTAACATCAGCACACTCTCAGAGGCTTTTACAGATTCATGCAACACAAACTGGGTGCTTTCAGTCTGCTATTAGTTGTTGGTGTTTAAACAGAGCAGCAGATGATGATTATTCAGATGAGATTCATACATAATTTATTTGCACTTACATCCACCCATTGGTCACAGCAACATATGTGGTGAAGCACACTGTGGTCCTCGATGTGAATAATCCTGCAGCTGTTACAGGTGTGGCGCTAACTCTGTGATCCTGACCGACAGGTGACCATCATCGTTTTGGGCAACAAGCTGGACAAGCAGGATGAGAGGAGGATCGATTCGAACTACGCTCAGAACTGGGCGAAGAACGAGAAGGTGCGTCTGTGGGAGGTGTCGGTGGTGGATCGACACTTGCTCATCGAACCCTTCGTCCACCTGGCCAGTAAAATGACCCAGCCACAGAGCAAGTCCACCTTCCCTCTCAGCCGCAACAAGAACAAGGGAAGTGTTTCTCTAGACAGCTAAGGTAACACTGAAGTAACAGGAGCAGGAGTTCTCCTTTCAGGAAGCAGGCCACATAAAACCTTTGAGTTTAGAGGAACTCTGTGTTTTCTGTTCCAGAATGAGCTCTAATTGGATCTCTACGTCCATCTCCATGGTAACAGACTCCTGTGAACTAAAGCAGCTCGCTGGCAGGCTTTCTTTAGGACAGCCCGAGTTTCTACCAGACCCCTCCAATCTGATTTTCTATTTTTAAGCAATTCAATGAAAATGAAAGAAGAATTCAGTTGGGAAAGGATTATTGGAAGTTTTCTTATTCCTAGATGATCTTTCAGTTGATTCACTCATTCATATCAGTAACCTTCTCCAGCCAGACATCCAAAATAACACACTTTCTGTTGGCTGACCACAGCTAAACCATTTTTAAAATCTGCATTTTAAATGTTCTTATTCATATTATTGTGGTTTACAAACCAGTGACTCCAATATGTATGAATGAATGAATAATAAATAAGTTGGTGAAATTAGGATCAGGGTCACTCAAAAACAGATGAAGAGAAAGAACATTTTTACTTTGGACTTTTGGGACTTGTAGAGGAAGAAATGTGCTGCATGATGGAGTAGATGGTAGCACTGCTGCCTCACAGGGGGAAGTCCGTATGTTTAAATCCCAGCTGTATTCTGTTTCTCCACATGTTGAACACAAACTGTAAATACCTCCTCTTGATCCCTAGTCATTTAGGCTGTTGCCTCAGATGATTTATTGTGTTTTGCATGTGTGCTGAAGATTTATGATGAAGGATTTAAGGCAGATCTGAGTTCTGCTGTAGATGCTGCTGCAGGACTGAGGACCAACCTTCTGACTGATCCCAGAAATCGTGTATAACCAGTCAAAGCACACCCAGAGCCCTCTGTTACTAGTACTGACCCTTTGCACGTGACGTCACGCCACTCATGTGGCCGCCCCCTTCGCCATGATGGACGGCAAAAAGACCGTTTACACCCGTAGAAACTCCAGTGAAGGTCATCAAAACAAGCCAGTTTGTAGCCTTTTATGGCTTTTATTGAGCTGATTTGACAGTAAAATGGTTTTAGCTTGCTGCGTGGTCGGCTGCACTAACAGACAAGGACGTAAACTCAACTCGTTTTTTATTTTTAATAACTTTGATGGAGACTGAGGACGGAGATGAACTGCAGCATCAATCAAGCGGACTAGCAGGCCTCAGATTAGCAGCAAACATGTTTTTACCGGGTAAGATTAACGTTCATTTATTTCACGAGGAAGACGAGGACAGGGATACATGTGATGTGTTTATACAAGTTATTGATAATCCTGATGGATGGATATTTCACCACGGAGGCTGCGCTCCGTCCACTGTAGAGTAAAGCGAGACAATTATTAACAATATCAAAGCTCCGATGTATGATCACGTGTGTTAAAATGACGTTATTTATTTATATGAGCGTCGGCGTTCAGAGATCTTCTCATTCCGGTGTGAGAGCAGCAGCTGGACCCGGTAACACCACCAGCAACAGAAGCTGGTAGGGATCCGGACTTTTTAACAATCAGCTTTGGTGTGAAGTGAAACGCTGTTTATAACAAAGTTATAAATCCAGAGGGGTGAATTTAGGCAAAGTCAGCAACATGTTTACATCGGTGAACAGCTGCAGAGAGAAGTAAGCTAACGTTGGTAAGCTAGTTAGCATACCGCTCTCTATGAGCCCCCGCTAGATGCGCTACTTCTTCTGATAACTGAACTGGGCATGAACTAGTGGAAGGAATGCTGGAGGAGTTTTGTTCTTGTTTTGATCGCAAAAACAGTTTCAGGCTCTACTTTTCATCGTGTCGCTCACTGTTTACATGCTTTTGCCGTCCACCATGGTGGACCCACGTGATTAGGTGACATCGGTGCAAAGGGTCAATAATGGGTAGGCGGGGGGCACGCTGTGAGGTTTGCTTCCTGTTGCTACTTTTAAAAGGATATTTTTACATTTCTCTCACAATCCACCCTCTAATTTATCACCTTTCCACCAATACGTTACTACAGTTAACATTTAATCAGCTTCAGGCTGACCTACCACAATAACCTTAAGTGTTTCACAAACACCTAAAGTCATTCAGTAGTGAACAAAGTGCAGAGGACAACACGCACAATCGTATTATTCATAGGACTTCCTGCTACAGCAGGGTAATGTGTGTTTTAAAGCTATTCTCCACTGGTGCCTCAGCGATGGTGACAATACTCACATTTGACTGAACTTGTAGAAACCAGTTGATCCAGAACTGACAACACAGAGTTTCCTTAACGTAAATTAACTCTGAATCTCCTCTCTGCTTTATTTTGATCATTTGGAGAGGTTTTCCTGAGAGAAAGGCCCAACGATCGTGTGAATATTTATACCCAATTACAGTCCGTTTTCATAGAAGTCTGTATTTTATGATTTTCTTGAATACATCCTTAATCATCACACTAAATGTTTGTTACACCAGGGAAGGAATGGAACGCTGCTTCCTGTTATAAATGTGGTTACACTGTTTTATTTACAACATAAGCAGCTTTCTCTGAAGTGGACCGTGAACTGTGTGCCTCACACCTACAATCAGCTTCTTCATTTCGTTTTCCTGTCACAAAGTTCACAGTTTTTGCTCACAGAAAAGGGAAGAAGGAAAACGGAATCTTGCACATTTGTACACTGGCTTGAGTTTTATATAAGGCGACACTAAAAATGAGCACAAACTGAATTAGATGGTTCAGATTTATCTTATTGTGAAGGGAACCGTGACTGAAGGAGTTTTGTTGATGTTCAGTCTCTTGTGCGTGTGTGTGTGTGTGTGTGTGTGTGTGTGTGTGCACGCGTTCGTATTGCTTATTGGTCAGGCGTGTTATGTGTAGCCTATCGATGGACATTCCCACCACATGGAGCTGTCGGTATGGAGGAGATGTTTCTGCAAGCTCGGGTGTTGCTTTTCATGGCTGTTCACAACAAAGTCATGGGCACAAAACAAGAGCATCCATTAGTCACTGCTGATGAGCAGAAAAACAGGAGGAAGAGGAAAATTCTTCATCAAGATTTCACATCTGAGCAGATTTGGGTTTTCGTTTCATTCTAAGTGGAATATTTAAAATCTTAAAGACGTACTTGTTTGTTGACTCTATATTTTACGCAGCTTTGTTAGTTAATTTTAAGCTTTTGTGTACCATGAAAAAAATGTTGATTTTAAAATTGTTTGTAAACAAATTAAAGCCTTTATTGTGCCTGACTGTCCATCTAATGTGTGTCTTTCAGTGCCCCCCCCCCCCCCCCCCCCAAAAAAAAAACCCTCACTGAATTCTTTCTGTGGGTCAAACTGGTAATTAAATAGTTATTTTGCATCATCTCACAAAAATGGTCCTGGGTTTGATTCCCAGCAGATCTCTTAGTGGTTCCGCATTTACACACGTGTTAGGTGACTTACTGGACTTCAGGTGTGAGGATGAATAACTTGCTATTGGACACGGAGATAAACTTAACCAGGTGTACCCCATCTGGAGATGGACATCCGCCTTTTCTGTTTCAGATCCTGATGCAGGTTTGTTTACATTTCCAATTTAACTTTAGATTTAGTGTTATGTTTTTGTTTACTCTCTGGATTATTATTTATGTAGCAGCAGCACTTGTTTTTAATTAATCTTACATCGAATCAAAGCCTGATATAAAGCATATAAGGATGCCGCATCTGAGAAATGACCATCTCTCCTAAATCTCCAGAATCTCCTGCATTGTGCTGCCAGATGTGTTCCAGGAACAGTCGAGAGACTAGAACCTGCCTGGCAGCTCTTGGATCACAGTCATGTTGTGCTGAGGAAGTGTGCATAAGGTTTTGCGTGCGTGGTACACAAGTGTGCAAATAATTTCTGAATTGGGACAGGGAGCAGATTGCGTCATCGAACGCAACGCACGGCAGGATGCTGGTGGCTTTGCCACTTTTAGAAAACCCTTAACAACTTTCGAACGAACAGTTATTTGAAGTAAATTTACATTAATTGCTGCTTTGTCTAAAACATTCAGAGTATCAATTAATCATCCTAATTGAACTACTTTCATTTGAAAATACATATTTTCAGAAAGGCACTTGAGCCTTTTCTCTCACAGCAATGGACTGTGGGTAATGCATTTCACCCAAGTTCGCATCGATGCGAACTTGGGTGAAATGCAGATAAAGGGTCCAAAAGGGGCATGATCAACTTCCGCACTTGGGAACTGGGACACCCTGTGCACCCACACCCCGGGCCAGAATCGTGAAATCGAAGGGCACAAGTGTGTAAGTGCCACCACCAGCATGTTTTCTACGTCTCTGCACAAACACACCTGGTTTGAATCTGTGGGTGACTAACTGACTTCTGAAAACCTGACAACCTGCTGAAGAGTTGTGTGAGGGTGTGTTGGAGCAAGGAAACAACTAAAACATACAGGCCGTCCAGGACCTGGACTGAATAATCCTGTGCTAGAACGGCCAGCTCCTGGCTAAGGAATTGAGTAACTTACTTTTGTGCTTCTCACACATCTAGCTGTGCTTCTTATTCTTCAGATGCTTAACGTTTATACTCCATATGAAGGTGAGCAGGCCGAGTAGTGAGTCAGGCTTTCCGAGTTATGAGACTGCCAGTGAACAATCACAGATTGGGTTAACCTAACACAGCATCAATGGCGTTCTGTTTTATAATTGGACTGGTGGATGAACTTCTGAGCCACTGATCACCTCCATCCCACAACTGGTAAAAAGCTGAGGAGCTCTCCGGTATCACAAACTACATGGTAAATCAAAGGGGTGTTTTAGTCTTTTACATACATTATTTTACTTTTCCATGCTCTTGAGTTTAAAAAGGGAAAATTGGGTTAACAAAAGCAATTCCAGTCCTGAGTATTTACTCACAACTGAAGGTTGCAGTGAGGAAGAACAAGTTATTCTCCCTCTTGAAACTTCAGTTTCCAGCTGACACCTCGGTTCGGCCAAATTGGGAAAGAAGCCTTTTTGAAACAACCTCCTTTGACCTTAAGTCTAAACCTTGCCACAACGCTGCAAGCGATTACAGACACAACAGCTCTTTTGAGAGCTACTTCACACCTAATCTGCAGACCCCGGGCTGCATCTCATGGCCAAGAAGCTGAACTCAGAGGAAGCTACCAATCTCTTGAGTTTTGTGGTTTCGACGTCCGGTGACCTCACCACTGTGACCGCAACCCTCCAGACCGCCAGGAGCAACTCATACAAGGGTATCGTAGACCTGCATACTGGTGTCTGATGCCGTTCTAAACAGTTTATAGCAGACCAAATTCTTTTCCACTCAGAACTTACAGTTTCTTCCAGATACAAAGGTTCTGATAAACACCACATTCCACCATCACCACATCACCACATAAACATTATTCATAGCTTGTCATGTATTATAATTAGTCTAGAAAATAAAGTTTATTTTAATTTTATACTTGACTCTGTCTGAATTAATATGAAGTGTGTTTATGGTCCCTGAATAAGCAAAGACTCCTAAATTCTTCTGGTTAAACATTCAAAGATAAACCAGGTTGATATTCTATATTTACATAGAATGATCACATCTTATTGGTCATAATTTAACCCCCCAATTTCACTACAAATGGGGGTGCTGGTAGATCTGCTCCATGACAGCTTTGGCTGGTGTCTCCTTGTCACTTGGTGCCCTTACACACATTGTGGAAGCTTTTAACTGATTGGCAAAACAACCTGAATGCACTGATGGGTTCAGTTGAAATGTTTACTTTGTAAAGCGCCTTGAGATGACTCTGGTTATGGTTTGGTGCTATATAAATTAACTGAATTGAATCAACTTGTCTCTGCGTCAGAGTCTCTTAAAGATGGAATATGGAACATTTTAATATAAAGCATTTTATTAAACATTAATACCTCCACAGGGCGTTCAGAGGTGAGCAGAATGAATGTACAGTTTTTACTTTAAAAGCTATATTTAAAAAAAATAAATGATAAAGTTTTCATTTTGCCGGGCACAACACTGGGTTTATGTCACTAGAGCCCCCCCCCCCCCCCCCCCCCCCCCCCCCCCCCACACACACACACACATTAACGACATTCTTTTATTAATGTATGAAAGTTCAGCTGAACAAATGCGACATTTAACCTGCTGAAAATAGTATGAATGATTTAAAAATAAACAAAATTCTGATGGATGAAACTAGGAAATGAGAAGAACAAGGACCAACATCTGTTTTCTTTCTGGCTCCATGATGTATCAGTGGAATAATTTCACTTCAAAAGATGTACTATTTGGCAGAAACTCACCCGGTTGACAGATGGAGACGCTCCTCCATTTAAACACGGTTTGGCACTTCACTGCCAAGCGAAACAGCAGCTGTATCAGTCACGTGACTACTTCCTAAATGATAGGTGCACCCACACGGGGTCTCGCTCTGTGAGCTAGATTTATACGCCGACGCATCAGTGTTGCTGGACCCATTACTAGAAATTATCCCTTACCCTGTACGATTTGTCACTAGACATGGTGCTGGTTGCTCACTTAATGTGTCAGCAGAGAACCAACATGCTGACGGCTGGAAAATGGTTTCTGTTGTTGCAGCTACCACCTCTAAACACTAGATGTCGCCAGAATGTCCGTGTTCCATATTCAACCTTTATGGTTGTGGTGTGGAGGAACACAGAGACGACACACATTAAGTCTGATCACATCCACAGCCATTTCGCCCAGCCCTACTCCAAGTGAGTCAGCACAACACATCCCAACCAAGTCCAGTAGAAACAAAGCCAGGTCAACATCATTATGTGTTTTTGTAGCCTCCTTCAGCTCCCTCAAACTAGTGTAGGCCACACTGATTTTCACTCTGTTTTTAGCTTTTTGCTTCACCTCCAAAGACTCTGGCTCTGCTATGATGCCAACAGAAAAGGCAAACTTCTTTTTTGTTCTTCTTGTGCTTTTTATTGACGATATGTGAACTGAAAATGCTAAGTGCTAGCATTACAGCTAACAGCCATAAAGCAGGTAAAGTGGTCACCTACCCGCTCTACAAAATTATCTTGTGTGGTTTTTGGTCAGAAGAAAGGTGCAAAGTGGTGTCAAATAGGGAACTGGACAAGTTTCCAACCTAATTATCGCTGAGATCAACGTTAACGCTCTAGCTTAAAGTTTAAAAACTAGTTGAAAATATCAAGGTCTTGTTCACAAGTGAGGGGATGAGGAGGGAGTGGGCCGATTGGGACAGCATCTGCATTTGGACACCAAACTGGATTGTTGTAAAAAGGGAGCTAAACTAGACAGCAAAGGCCAAAATTTACTGGTTGATCTATGTTTCAATCACCATGAGGTTAAAGTAACAGTGTGTATTTTTCCTGGCAACAGGGGGCAGTAGAAAAGTCCTGGGGAGTGCAAACTTTAGCAAAATAACAAACACATCAGACTTCCTTTCATCACTGGCAACAAGTGAAGAGGTAAATGTGTAAAAAAACAAAATTTAAGAATGATGCAAATTTTGTACCGGTTGTTACAAATCAGTAAATGCATTTTGGCCTCATGGGATCCCGTAGAAGGAAACATGGCATCTAATATGGCGTCGCCCAGAGACTTAGACCTGAATTTTATGGTTATATATTCCAAAGCCACCAATATTTCTCAACAACTGAGCATCATTTTTTCAACATGGATATTTCTCGAAATTAATGGTAAAAACTACACATAGTCTCTTTAAGGCACAAGACTATAGTTACACACAGCTGAAATGTGTTTCCTTCACAGCTGTGGCCTAGAGTGGAGCCTGAGTGAAGTTTTGATGCCTTCACCTGTCAGGAGGAACCAGCTGAGGTTAGGATGTTGCATGCCTTCTGCTAGCTAGATAAGTAGTTGACAACAACACAGGTACAAGTATCTGTAAACATTTAATAGCAACAAATGCTATTTTGATTGAATGAAATTGGTGCCCTCTGCAGTATTTTTGATTTAGTTTCTACTGAAGTATCTTTTAATACCATCAGATTATGACTAGGATCACAAAGACATAACAGGCCACTAAATGGGTGTTTGGCAAGGAAATACTTTAGACCCTTTTAATTAATTCAATATGTTGGTTTATGGGGAGAAAATCCGATATTGCATCAGAGGAAATGATCTGCTGGTTCTGCATGAGGCGTGTTGAGAGATTAATGTGAGAAAATTAGGAAACCTCATGTGGAACATTTTTGAAATGACATTATGTTCACTCACTTTATTTTACCCACAGGGAGCCAGCCCCAACCATCTCATTTTATTCCTGTTCTTTTTAATGAGTACAAGTGAGCCAGAATGCCTCAGTGATTTTGTCCTAAATTTGGACAATCAAAGTCAAAGTCAGTTTTATTGTCAATTCTACCACATGTGCAAGACATACAGAGAAATAAAATTGAGTTTCAGTACACACAATTCAGAGATCAGACATACATGGGCAAGACACATGACAAGAATTGGTGACTGTGGTCCTTTGCAACACGAGTTGCGCTACCTTAAAAGATGAAAAGGGAATTACATGAGGATAAATTGGGGGAGGGAAAAAAGGCATACCAGAGTTTCTCCCGGCAGGGCGTAGCTTTACTATGCAAAAAAACCGCCTCAAACATCTAAGCACGAACATCACAGTTCACAACAACGTCTGTACTCTGCGAGTGCCGGTGAAAGAGGACAGATTCTATTCTCTTTCTCTAAGCTCAAACGGTGACAGAGACTCATTGTCATGGATTTTATAAATATGTTTCTCAATAATTAGGGCTGCACAATATATCGAAAAATTATCATCATCGGGTGATATGGGGTTATCTGCATCTTGGGTCCTAACCTCCTCCTGGCTCACAACGTGACAATATATTAACTCTATTTGTGACCAATAAGCTGTGATACTGTACTCCCTGCCTGGTCTTTATTGCGCTTTAATCAGAAGATTCTAGGATTCTTTATTTATTAGGGGATGGTACACACTTCGTTTTGATTCAGAAAACAGTCAGGTTTATAGAAGTAGGAATTTATTTTACAAACAATTAAAACATGGCAAGTTAGCATTTACTGTGATGGATGGAAATAAAGGTGATGTCTGGAACCTATGTGTGAATGCGATGTTGGTCAGAACTTCCGTATCTCGGAGAGCTGCGTTCTGGATGTAAAAGAGTTTGGTTTGCGTTAAGCTGAGAGGTTGACTGTTATCAAAAACCCACATCAGATGCTATCTGTGTGTCTACATTACCCGTTTCCAGAGACCCTCTTGGTGGATCCGAAAGTCAGAGAGGTCGGATGACCGCTGGCACCGGAGGGCTGCAGAATACCGTGGTACCGATCCTTTCAGTCCAGAGATGTCCCGGGTCACGACAGACGGATGGAACCAAGCATCTGGGACTCTTTAAGGGGCATTATAGAAGTTTGACAGCCAAAACATGCATGTTACTAGAGTGTAGCTCACCTTGTAAGATGTCTGACTCTCATGCAGAAGACCTGGGTTCGATTCTGGGTGTGAACATAGTTTATTTAGAGTTTCTTTTTTATATTAATGGTATTTTTTTTTACAGTAAGATGCCCAAATTTTTATTTGAGACTCTCCGAACGGCATTGAATTCACAGATAAAAAAGATGTGAGTTCAACTTTCATTTTGGAACAATTTTTCAAGCAAGGGAAGGGAATGATCTGAGCATGCAGGAGGACTGACCCATCTTAAACCTTTGTCGGCTGTGCTGAAGAGAAAGGTACAGAACCAAATTATTTAATTAATTAGCTGCGTGTGCTCCTGCCCCCCCCCCCCCCCCCCACACACACACACGAGGGACTGTCTCACCTGTTATTTTCGTTAAGGAGTGTGCACGTACAGCATGCCTGCCTCGTGCATGAGACTACTATTGAAGCTGTCGTTACGCTTTTGGCCTGAGGGGGCAATCGCGAGCATAAAAATTCAAAAGTCCGTAAAGTCCCTTTAAGGAGTCTAAACAATATCAGCTTATTCTGCAGGAACTATTTTGTTGTATCAGCTTTGCAGGTGCAAAAAGATTTTGACGACGTGTCAAAATCTTTGGTGGGTTAAAGAGGTTTTTGCTTCAGGCGTCAGGTCTGAAGCTTCTCTAGAACTGAAGAATCACCAGTGTGATCTGGTTTTAATGTTCCAACGTTATGATTGTGTAGCCAACCAAAGGCTGATAAGTTTGAGGATGTTACCAAGAATCTCAGAAACACACACCTTAATTGATCCGGAGGCTCTGATCTGGGTAAAAGGTTAATTATGTGTCGTGGACTTAACTTGACCTTACTTTGTACTTGTGTGATTGCAAATGTTATGACCTTGTCAAGTAAACATGCTGAAACATATATCATTGAGCAGAGATTAATGAAACATTTCATTATTTATAATTATTATAAGTAGCAATAAACAAATGTTTATTTAATGATTTTCTGGCTTAAGTTTTAGAAGTTCATATTGAATTTTAGAATCTTCTTTCTTCTTTGAAGCGAGGAGTTTAGATAAAAGGGTGCTCTGTGAGGGACCTTGGAAAGAACAGGATGTCAATGTTATGATTCCAGGATGTCAACAAGCAGTTCAGGATCTTATGGCTTGTTGGCAGCTAGAATATAAAATCCACCTCATAGGATTGAATTAGGTCTGTAGACCGATGACCTGTAGGTCATCTGTAGGTGAAAACTGACCATTTGTGGACATTACATTCTTAACTGTTGGTTCAAGGGCTGCAGCTATTGGACTTTGTGTCAGCATTAGAAGTTCAGCTCACTAGTGGTTCAGTGGTTATCTAATGGTGAGAAGTTTTTCTGTTCAGATGATTGGATCTTCTTTGGCTGCAGGTTCACCTACCAGTGGAGGTCCTAAAGGGTCTATCCTGGGTTGGTGGTGCATAATCAAGCCACTGAAATGTCAGTCGCTGGCTGAAAAACACAACACTCAACAACCTTTTGTCTCCTCCAATGGTTCAATGGATCCTGGACGAGCCCCTATTTATTTTACGACCCACCTCCTTGGGAACACACAGTAGCTTTTTGATGGTGTTAACCTCATAGTCAGTGTTTCTGTCTGGCAGTTTATTGAGTTTGATGTTAGAGAGAAACACAGTGAGCTGAACAGTTGCAGGTGAATGAGCTACTGACAGCAGCTTTGACATTTCGTTTTAGATTCTTTTCATCTTTACACTTCTTATGCTATTTATAAATCAGAATCTGGACCTTTTGTTTGAGCTTAATTTATAATTAAAGTGATGTTGTCATTTTGGGCAGTAGCTGCATCTGCACCCTTCTTTATAAGAGCTGACTTTGAAGGCAGAAGGACAGAATGGCTTCTCTCCCTCCTTGGGCAACATTCAGATAAGCTGATGGTTCTGAGCTCACGGATCAATAGGTTGTCAGACTTTAGCAAAGTCATCACGTCCCTCTGCTGTATCGCTGACTTTAAGCAATGAGGATCCAATGGCTTCCCTTTGACTGGCACCACAGGAAGTGCTGGACGTGATGTGACTTATCTACAGTTTCCACAAAGAAGGCAGACATGTTGGCCAGAAGCACAAAGAAACAACATCAACATATGTTTCAAGGGCTTTGTTTCAAACAAACTTCAAAATTGGAAAATTAATTAGCCAGCCAGCTGGCCTAATTCCATGTTCATTAAAACTGGCACTTAACAACAGAGTTGGCTTATCGAATTTGAGCATAGGAGAAGGACATTAAACACATGGGTGTAATGTTCACCAGAGAGCTTCTGTTTGGAAGGATTTAACCATCCAAGTCTAAAGTTTTAATAGTTATTGGAGTCAGCCAACTGCATTGTATTGACCACTTTATAAAATCAACTTGCAATTCATCCAATCGTGTTAAGTACTTCATAACTCAAACAGCGGATTCACCTTGTTTTCATCTGCGCTTTCATTCTGTAGGTCAGAGAATAACACAGATGATAGCTGTCTCAAAAATTATATCCTTATTTTATGGTGGAAACCTCAAGACTGTTCTGAAGAGTTATCAGAAATAAAGTCCTGCCTTTTTGTTAAAATAAAACACTTTATCCACAAATGTCCTTCTCAACTGAATTTGTGAACAACACTTCAGTGTACCTAAGATGGCCCAGCAGGACCAGGACCATTTCTTTAGGTTCATCTGTCTGATCTGAAGCATGCTCAGCAATGGCAGCATCTCACAGTGAAGAGGAGATTTTGGAGGATAGTCTGGTGTAAAGAAGGGCAGCAAAGAAGCATTTCCTATCTGAGCAACCCATCACAAACACAGGTGTATTCTGCTAATGGTGCAGATACTGGGCTGTTGAGGACAAGGTGAAAGTCATTTCCTCTAATGAATCTCTTTCCTGGTTGATTTGGACATGTGGAAAAAGGATTCTCTGAGACTATTTATGTGTGGGGTTTCTTCTCAGCCAAAGGAGTGGACTTGTTCACAGTTTAGCTTCAGAACACAGGTATGAACACAGGATGGTACCAAAACACCCTCCCAGAGGAACTCCTCCAACCATTTGAAAACATTTGCTGATGAGCAACCATGGTCAAACACAACATTAACATGTTAGGTCCAAGAAACTTGCCAGACCTTCATCCCATTGAGAACTTGTAGGTGCTCCTCTATAGGCAGGTGAACAGAGTAAAATATATTTATTGATTATGAAGAGCGGGCTGCAGTCAGTGAGAAATTGGACCAGACATTATTCATGGCATGGTGAATCAGAGGTCTTGAAAAAGGAGCAACACTATAAACATTTACTCTTCACATCAACTTAATATAATTGTCAATAAAAGCCCTTTAAACACATAAAATGTTATTATATTCGAGGAATCACAAAAATATCTGACTAAAGGGTTTTAAATCCCTCAAGCAGCAAACCAATACTTACTGTGTCATTTTCTAAACATTTGGCCACAGCTGTGTGTTTGAACAACATCTGTCTGTCACCATGGATGCAGAAAAAAGTAGAAATTAATGATTTTATTTCTACCACAAGGGAAAACGTGAGGAAATTAGAAGATGTGTACCTGCAAACTTATAACCACATATATATTTAATTTAGGCCAACTACATAAAACTAATTAGTTTAGCTAAAATATATTTTCTTTAAATCTTTAAAATGTTATAAATATAACAACAACTCATGAAAAATGAGTGAAAGCACAAGCGTGTGTTTTGTCAATAGTTGCCAGTTCTTTGTTCATTTATCTGAATTTAAGTTGTCCTCTGAGATGCTTTTTTCCCCCATTTTCACATTTTGGACACATCATGGACTCCTGGAAACAGTGGAACTTGTTTATCTCAGCTGTCTGTGGATGACTCTGAAGACGTGTGGATATTCGTGGTGTTGGTGTCAGGTTTCCTTGGAGGCTACCTGGCTTACCGGAAAATTAACGAGCTGTCGAGGAATATTGGCCTGATCCCGGAGCTCAGAGATGGTTTGCACCGCGCTGTGAATTCACAGACTCACATTATTGTCGAGATGAATCATAAGCTTGGGACTTTGGCCGAGATTCATTCATTGGCACAAAAGATGGATGCCATCAAGGAGAGAGTGGACGAATCAGCACGGATTGGGATAGATTAATGTCCATTATTGGGATTAGGGACCCAGGGGAGTAGGGGAGCTGGCTCCCTGGAGGGCTAAGCCCAACCAGCCATTCCTCCCCATCCCCGCATATTTTTCTCCTCCTGCTCCCTCATATCATCACACAAACATACACATAGGACCTTGGGGGGTGGGCAAGTCAGGGAGTGCGGGTATGGACCCCATTTCCGCATTCCTGTGGCAACCTGCCCCCCAATTTTATTTGCACCTTATACGCTTCCACTGACGACATTCCACACAAACACACACTTAGGGCCTTGGGAGTGAGCGCATTCAACGGCATTTGGCAGGGGGATATTTCAGCCTCCTCCCGGGTGCCGGTGCCCACTTCCAATTTTAAACCGCACTTAGACACTGATGGCTGAAGGTGTGAGTGGAGTGGTGCGGTGGCATCAGCGGGCATATGCTGGTTGATGCCCGCACTGCCCACTCACCACACCCAAAACAATTTCTAATCAGAATCTGGCGTCCTTGGGCCTGCAAGGCTCCAATGAAAACTCCCCCCTCAGAAGATATGTGGAATGTGCTGTCGCTATGGCAACTCAACTCTGTCTTCTTTCCCAGCCTGGGCGGGACTGCGGGAAGGCCGCTGAAACGTTCCAAGGTCACTGCAACCCTCCAACCCTCAATGCTCCTCCCCCTATCCACACTGAGGTGACATGCGCTGCTTATCGTGGCTGCAGGAACTGAAGTGGGGATAGTCCCAACCCACCGCCCCACCTAGTGGACACTTATGTCGTGTTGTCTGAAGTATGTTGCATAAATGTCTGACATGTTTGCAGAGCAACGCTGCCCTCCCTGTGGAGGGTAACTCTGAAGTGCCTTTTTTTTCCTCCACCTGAACCAATCCTCATGTAACCCTCTGATCTCTATTAAGGTAGCGCGAATTAGGGTTGCGAATGACCACAGTCACCAATTCTTGTCATGTGTCTTGCCCATGTATGTCTGATCTCTGAATTGTGTACTGAAACTCTAATTTCCCTCTGGGATTAACAAAGTATCTTTGATTAGATTTGATTTGATTGACCCAATAACACATTAGCTTGAGTGACAACATGAGAATTCAAACACATACATTTTCAAGGCTTTATTTTTAAAAAACTGATCCTGTTTTCTCTCTACTTTACATCAATGTGAGTGTTTCAATGATTCCTCACCGATCCATCCATGCGTACAGCGTTCCTTGCCCTCTGGAGCTACGTAGGAATACCCTCACTGGATGTTAAGCTTTCTTCATCCCCTGAGAAGGCCTGGTTAATGTAACTGTCGGACTTTGTATTAAAAAATAAAAAAGAAGGCCTTAAAAACTTAAATAGTAATCCAGTCACTGTCAGTAAGAAGAAGATGAAGCTCACTCAGGTGTTTTGTTTTAAATATTTTCTCTTGTACCTTAAAAACATGATAAAACCAGGTAAAGAAACGAAAAAGCATTTCCCCATAACAATATCATCATCTAGTCTCCTCTATAATAGTACTTCATTATGATACAGATAACTATAATATCTCTGGTAAAATCTCTATAATTACTCTATTTCTACATATAATCAGACTTTTCTAGATTATTTACTTTAACAAAAAAAGTTTCCACTGAGCAAGAAAAAGAAACGATGAAGATTAAAGGCTGGCTGGTTCACTGAGTTGTGCGACTGGGTGGGGAGGGGACAGTATGGCGGGAACGGGAAGGCTTGAACAAAAACAGCACATAATTGGATGAAAGTTCATGTTGGAGCACTAATACTGGGTGGCAGTTACAGGTTGTTCACGACAGATGGCACTGCTGCGTCACACACGAACTACACACAATGCACAAATGCATAGGATCCTGTTTCACCACTGGAGTCTAACACAGTTGGTGTGACTGTCGAGGGGAGGGTGATGCTCTTGAGTCCTTGCCAAGAGTTCATTTTGGCGTGAGGAAAGGGCAAATGTAGCAGATATCCTGTGCGGGAGGAAGGGGAGAGGGGGAGGGAGGAGAATTCTGCACATGTGCACAAAGTGACAGTTGATGCTGCGTTCGTGATGCCTCCGAATGACTGATGTAGCTGCTCAGTGGAAGTCTACGATGCCTAAACATGTGGCCGTCAGCATCAAGCGTTGATCTTTTAACCTCCCCCTTCTCTGACCAG